>NW_022900922.1:6205720-6287946 GCF_012274545.1 Fukomys damarensis | reverse complement strand
AGAGATATATATATATATATATATATATATTTATATTTATATAAAAAGACTAATAATAGCAGTATGTTATGCATCGATAGCAGCAACAGCTTTTCCAGGTTCTGCAGTCATCTGAACAGAGTTGTAGACATTCAGCATCTAATGCGCTTTTTTATTTAATTATTTTTTAAGATTTTTAAATCTACTGGTAAAATGAAGTTCATGTTGGGGCTGCTTGACATTTTGCCACTCTTCCAGTTATAACCCATGGAGGTGAATTTAAGGTATCTGGCTCACATGCTCCCTGCAAATAAAAAAGATGACAGACAGATGTATGGGGGGCTGGATTTATCGTTGATTCTGGTGTTGCTTCACAATTTTATTAGTAGCTATGCAACTACCTCTCTTCTTTCTTGAAAATCTAAACATTATTTGCCATAAAATTAGAACTAGGTATTAATAAACACTAGCCACATGCACAGTAGGTATAAAGCACTCCCCTATGACCATGGATGGTGACAGGTAAGGAGGAAGAGCAGTGAAATCAAGTCAAGGGTGCACAGCACAATATGAACATCATCATGGCCTGCCTGAATAGCTTCCATGGCTGAGCCATGATGTAGTGAGATAATACAAAGAAGGACATGGGGAGGGAGGGAACAGACAGCTGCCTGTAGGTCAGATAGGAAAAGCATTCTGGGAACAGTGTTCATACTGACTCATAACCATGTCATGGTGGAAAGGCTGCTTGAGGTCACAGCCCACTGGGATAGTTGTTCAAAGATGATAGCTCTTGCCTTTGTTCAAACTGCTATAATAAGATATCATAAACTGAGTATCTTACAAACTATAGAAAATTTATTTCTCACAGTTCTGGTGGCTGAGAGATCTAATCACCAGCAGCTTTGATGTCTTCTGAAAGCCTACCTTCAGGTTCACAGGTGATGCCTTCTCGATGGGTCCTTGCGAGTTAGAAGGAGTTAGAGGGAAGGGTCTTCTCTGGGGCCTCTTTAATATAATTCATGAAAACTCCACCTTTATGATTAATCACCTTCTTGAAATCACCTTCCAGTTACCATCATAGTGGTTGTTAGATTTCTGTATATAAATTTATGGAGAACACATTCAGAACATAGATCTTTGGGTCTGTGGACCACAGAATTGGCATTGATATAGAAACCTATCTGGTCATTTTCAAATTGGAAATATTTATTATTCAGTTTCTTCAATAACATAGCCTTATTTGGTGGATTGATTCTGCCTTCTGTTTTAATGTGACCTTATCTAGCAGGGCCTTAAACTTAAGAGAGAATCAGAAAATTCTTATTATGTTAAATTAAATGTCATCACTCCTCGATTATGTTATAAGATCCTTATGCCATATTGGAAACTTTACCATTAGTCTTGTAATACTGTTCCATTTTCTTATGCATAAGAATATTTCACATGGGTTAGAAAACAATGTTCCCCTTTTTTCTCAGCCCAACCATGAAATCGAATGCTCTTCTGCCTTTACTGAATCATCAGCATCCTGCAGAATCGATTGCATGTATCTGTTTTCCCCCAGATGACTCGACTAAGCAAGCAATTACAGTAGAATTATTTCTTAATGAAGAACAAGCCCTCCCCACACATCTTTATATTCCACACCAAGATTGTGGGACTTCTCCCAACAATGACATTTCATAAATACACATACTATAGTTGCTTCATCATTTTCTGTTCCTCTAAGACAAGCTATAGAGTTAACTTTTTCCTTTCTCCTTTTGAAAGCATAAATTTCACTTCCGTTTGATCGATATGAAATTTAACAGGCTTTAAAACTGGTGCGTGTGCATATATCTCTACACACATATATGTACATATTTGCATTTTTGCACAAGACAAACGGGGAGGCTCACACAGCCCATTAAGCAGGCAGTTCGAGTCATAAAGTGAAGCGCTGAGGACCTTCGCGCTGGAGCAGCAGTTGGTGTAATTTGCTTCTGATGCACGGACAAAACTGCGGGTTTAGCAGAGTTCACTCATTAAGTTCCTTGTACAATTGCCAAAAGCATACAAGAGAAAAAGAAGTTACTCAGGATTTGACAGTGATGCTTAAGAACAAACAAAGTAAAATCCTCCTATCTCGTTACAGCACAATTTTTTAAATATCCCATTTTAAAGAATTTGTAACCTTTAGCACTGATAACCCAGTGCTGTTAAATATGTGCTACAAACTCTCTGTGACTCAGTTTCCTAACCTTTAAAATGCGAATAACAGTGCCAACGTTATGTGGTTATTGTAGGATTAACAATGAGTTTAGATATACAGTAATGAAAAATTAGAACACTGGCCGGCCAATAGAAAGAATTTAGGAACTGTTTGCCATTGTGTCTTACCTCACTAGGTGTAATTTTATGAAAGATATGATATTTTTCTGTTTGTTAACTTCTTTTCTCTTAAAAAACTAAATAAAGTATATAAGTAATCTATACAAAATAAAGAAATAAATATTAAATATGATATGTTGGACAAAGGACAATATTTTCAAAGAACAGATCTAATGCTCCTATTTTCACTATTTAAAATACAAGTTATTTCTGCATTGGAAGAATTAACTTATTTTACAGTTGATCAAATCTATCTGTTTCTTCCTCTCTCCAGAATAGTCCAAGTACTCAGAACTTTTTAATTATCACATATTTATCAAATTTTGAGTGGAACCAAGTATTTAGAAAAGCCGTAAAAAAGTCTCATTCAAGAAATAATCTTGCATGCTTTGAAATATGCTATTTGTAGCTACAGCTATTTTAAGAATCCATGGGGTGGGAGAGGGCCTAAAAAAGGAAGAAACACCACCATCATTAAGAGATAATGGATCATTTATTTTCAAACTAATATATGCATTTTATTCAGAGATTAATGTTATCAAAACAAGTTAGGAGCTAAAAGACATAACAGACAGGGCCAGGGATTTAGCTCAGCAGTTCGGTGGCCTGCCTTGCAAGTGCAAGGACCTGAGTTCAATCCCCGGTACCAAAAAAAAAAAAGACATCACAGAAGGCACAGAAATATATGAGTTGTATTTCAGTCTGGATACTTTCTATACTGGAGGAAGTAATTTATAAGCCATAAAATACACACATCCTCTAATCTCTAATGTCACTTCGAGTATGAAGTATTAAGTTTAATTAACATGCTAAAGAATAACCATGAGGCCATAAAATTAAATCTTATTCCTTACAGTTATGTTTAAATGGTTAATTTTTAAAATATATCAATAGTAGTACAGGGCGTGTCTGATCTATAACTTTGGATCTCAGTGACCAAGTCAAGTACTGAATCAGAGACTGTGCTAATTAATTCAGTTATTGTTCAACAAATCCTTGATTGCAAGACAGATGAATTTCTAATATGAAATATGGCTGTTACTTCCCTCAGAACATAGTAGATGTGTCTTAACACAGAACTAAAGACAATGTCTTCTGCAGTCAAGTTTAAAAATTTTTTAAAAAGGAGAGTGAAAAACAAGAAAGAAAAATGGAAAGTAAGCAGATAATTTAAAAATGAAATAATAAAAATGAGAGTAGGTAAAAAAAGAAGTAGAATTTGAAAACAAGAAACTGATAGAGAAAATCAAAATAACTAAAAGCTTATTCTTCGAGAACATAAATAATACTGATAAAACTATAGCAAAACAGAAAGAGAAAAGACAAATCATCACTATAAGGAATAAAATGATATTACAATGGATACTGCAGCCAGCTATTAAAAGGATAATAAAAGGTGCTACAAAAAAAACTTTACACACATAAATTTGACATCTTTAAAAAGCAAGCCAACTCCCTGAAGACAAAAGATTACCAAAACTCAACGAGTATAAATAGACAACTGTGTAATTCAATAATCACTAAAGACATTTTTTGTAATTATATTACTCCCAATAAATCTCAGGCCCACAGACTTTCACTGTAGGCTAAGAATTTACACTGACCTTACATACTTTTGCAGAAAACAGAAAGTGGAACTCTTAACAGTTCACTTTATGAGGTTAATATAATCTGTTAGCAGCAAAGACAAGCTATAGGCTGGGGGAAATATTTTCAAGCCACATTTTAAAAGGACGAGTATCTGAAATACATGACAAATTCTCAAACTTCAAACGTAAGAAACAAATAATCTGTCTGGAAACTAAGCAAAAGATATAAGCAGATATTTCACTGAGCAGGATAGAAGATGACACACAATCACTGGAAAAATATTCAACTTCATAAGCCATTAGAATATGCATAGTGAAATCAAAATGAGACATCGCTAAACTATGCCTCTATCAGAATGACTCTAAAAGGTAGTGACAATACCAAATGCTGAAAGAGTAAGGTGAAAGGGATTGTTTGAACACCGGCAGCACATGAAATGGTGCAGTCATTCCAGAAAAGAGTTGAGCAGTATCTTATAAAGCTGAGCATGTAATTAACACATGACCCAACAATCACAGTCTTGGACATGTCTTCCAGAAAATTAGACACACATTACCAAAAAACATGCACAAATATTTGTATCATCTTTACTCATAACAAAAATCTAGAAGCAGCTCAAATGTCTTTCAGTGGGTACATGGTTGAACAGAAATCTAGTCTAAGCATGTCATGGACTATTTTTCAGCAATAAAAAGAATTCTTAACACATACAACTTCCATAAATCTCCAGACCACTATGCTGAGTGAAAAATAGCCAATTCCAAGAGGTTACATATTATCTGATTCCACTCATATAACATGTTTGAATTGACAATATTATAGAAATGAAAAACATGTTAGCAGTTTTCAAGAAAAAAGATAGCAAGAAGTTCTGGGGTTCAGGGAGAGAGGTGATGTGTTTATAACGCGGCCAACTCAAAGATAGCCCGTATCTTTGCAGAGACACAAACTTCTACTCCTGCCAAAATTTCCTGGAGCTAAACACACACACACACACGCGCACACACAAGTAAAACAAGAAGTGAAATAAACCTGATATAAAAAGTTAAATGTCGCATGGTTTATCTTATATGAGAAATCTAAAATATAAAGGAAGAACAAAATAAAGACAGGTGGTATGAAATAGGGAGGTAGCCATTTCGGAAACGGAGAAGAGAACCTGGGAAAGGGGAGAAACACACACACACACACACACACACACACACACACACACATATGCCAGTTACCCAGAATAAATGTATTTTTAGGGATCACAAATACATGAGAGAGACAGAGAGAGAGAGAGAGAGATGGATTGTGTTAATATTGACACACTGGTTGTGATACCGAAGTAAAATTGTATTCAATATTACCATTCAGGGAATCCGAGCAAAAGGTCCATGAAATAAAAATAAATAGAAATGAAAATTTTAAGAGATGTATTTAGATGGATTCAAAGGTCTCAAATGTAAACGAATAGCAGCGGTGAATGGATGCATTAGACTTCGGGCAGTTATTTAAATCCTGCTGCAGCAAGACATAGAACTGCCGTGGTGCTGTCATCCCCATGTGATTTCTACTTGGCTACACGACAGCTTGAGTTGAGGATATGCCTGCGGTTTGCACAAATGACCATATTATGTCTCATTAAGGATCATAAATACCAATCAACCTAATCACAAAAATGCTGTCTCAGTGTTCATATGGTTAATTAATCCGGACGATGCAGACAAAGATGAATAATTTTATGTTAATCATTGTGTTTACTACTTGGAGGAGAGCAGTATCTCTCGTGTTATTTTGAATGAGCCATATCTAAAATGCTGCTTCTGAGATTTCTTAAGGCAAGAGCAGGGTGGAAACTGAGGTAGAGAGACAGGATGATGTGCTGCTCTGGGTTTGAGTTCTATTTCTGAAATGTTCTGGCCTTTGGAGAAGTAAAGTCTCAGAAAGGCTGAGTCCCAGTCGTTCCTATTTTGAAGATTTAGGGAAAAGATAATGAACCTAAGGGTTTTTAAATGTTTTTTAATTGACACAAATTGTTACACATATTAATGGATTTCTGCATACTATTTCTATGCTTGCATGCAACACGCACTGATCAGATGCAATCTCCCTTATTCTACCTATGCCCCTACCTCCCAGCATCCCTGCCACACCCATCCCAATGCCTATTTATCATTACAGTTTTCTACTTTTAAAAGAGGTTTTCCTCTTTCACTCTCCACATACAAGAGCAAGCATGTGTACCTGTATCTGGCTTACTTTACTTAACATAATGTCCTCCAATTTCATCTGTTTTGCTGCAGATTTCATTCTTCTTTGTGCCTAAATAATAGTTCATTTTGTATATACACACCTCTCACTCAAAGAAGAAATACAAAGGGCCATTAAATATTTATTTTTTAAGAAACCACTCAGTGTCATTAGCCATCAGGGAAATGCAGATCAAAAGCTACGAGGTAACATTTTACCCCAATTACAATGGCTATTATTAAAACAACAAAAACAAAAAATAACAAATGCTGGCAAAGACTCATCGAAAAGAGAACCCTAGTGATGGGAACATAAATTAATACAACTGTTATGGAAAACAGTAGTCTACTCTGTCATAAAGAATAAGCTTGTGAGCTTGGCCGGTGCTGTAGCTCAGTAGCACAGTGACTGCCTGGCAAGCACAAGGTCCCAGACTCAATCACAAAAAAAAAAAAAAAAAAAAAGGAAACTCTAGAGTTATGTGAAGGAAAACAGATGCACCTTGATAATATTTGGTGAAATAAATCAGACACCCAAGCTTAAATACTGCATGGTTTCTCTTATATGAAAAACCTATAATACAAGTAAACAGCCAAATAAGAGATAGGTTATAGGAAGTAGGGAGATAGAGTTTGATCATTTGGGAAGGGGATCAAGAAATAGGTAGAGGAAGGAGGAAGGGGAAAAAAAGGGGATGAAAAAAAGAATGAACACACACTATGGACATGTGATAACTCCCCACAAGAAATGGAATGCAAACATGGACAAATTAATATAAAAACTGAAAAAGAAACTCAAATGGCCATACGAATTTAATTTAGGGGGGTACCAGGGATTGAACTTGGGTCCTTGCACTTGCAAGGCAGGCGGCAGAACCACTGAGCTAAATCCCCAGCCAGAATTTAAAATTTTTAATGTAGTTGTTGGTCAATAATTTGTAGCTACTTTTAACTAATGAAGAGTAATTCTTGTACTTCTCTTTACTTTGTACTCATATTTAGTTTATGACCTAATTATTTGGTAGTATAAGGGACACATTAATTCCAGTCTGTTTCCTGCGATTTCTAGTAGTAATCACATCGTCATCCATTCTAGATTCTAAAAAACTTGTGAAATACACATGGAGCAGTAAATATTTGCTTTATTGCTACTTAAAATGGTTTAGATCCATTCCAAAATGGGCTTCTCATGGCAATTCTTACTCCAGGTACTCGCATATACAAGGGAGAAAGAGATCTGCAAAGACAGTGTTTACCCAGCTAGTTACAGAGGGCTCTTCTCCCAGTTGCCTTATTGGAGAACTAAGAAAATTTGTTCCCAAATCTACTTCTAAGAAGACAAATTAAGGTCATTCTGACAGTCTGCTTTCAGCCACTATGTTGTACCGCCTCTCTCTGCGTCGCATTTCTACATAAAATTCTCAAAATTATTCTTGAGGTCTGACTTACTTTATATAAAAAAATAATGTATTTTCCATCATTCAGTTATAAGAAGAAGGTTTTTCTGTGCTAGATCTCTGTAAGAAACAAAGCCACTGATTATTTTCATAACTAGTTCTTACCAATCAATAGGCATTCATCAGAGTCAAATTCTGAGGTAATGAAATGAATATTAAGCTTGTAGGCAGAGTACCTGGCTTTGAACTCCTGTCCTGCCACTAAGTACATGTCAGAATTCTCGTACATGAATCATTTATACCCCCGGAGCCTCGTTTTGTTCATTTGTAAAATCATGATAATAACCTTCATGTAGGATTATCTTGAGAATTAAATGCAGCATTTGAAAAAGCATGCTTTATTAACCATAAAGTGCGATAAAAATACAGCATGTTAAATTAATGAAAAGAAATCCAGACTGCCTCTGTGCACAACTGTACCTCTTTTGTATAAAAATCCCCTTTTGAAGTTGCTGCAGTGACCCAATGGAATGATAGATTAATTTAGCTGAAATGAGTTTTTGACCTCCTAGCTAGAAAAATCATAATAAACATTTAATGCATCATCTTTATAACTCTTTTTATTCACCTTTATTCTCCTTGAATTTTTATATTTTTTTCAGCTCATAGTTTCTGGATAGTTTACTTTTTCTTTCTTCCATCAGACTTTGAGTAGGAGGAAACCATCCTTACTCGTTTCTTTTTTTTTTTTTTTTTTCTTTGTACTGGGAGTCGAACTTGGGACCCTGCACTTGCAAGGCCGGTGATGGCACCACTGAGCTAGATCCCCAGCCTGGCCTTTCTTATTTCTTAAACCATCATTCTCACGTAAATCCAGCAGTGGTTTGATTAATATTCTCCTTTACAATAAATTTCAGTCTGTTTCTCTTGTGTGTTTCCATTTCTTTTCCCTCACACCCCTTCCTATTTACCCAGTGAAACACTTTAAATAACATCAGATCCACCCTTGCATATGGCAATCTTTACACCTCATGGTCAAAGTACTTCCAGTGATAGTGCATTTCTCAGAACCATTGAGAATCCTTAAAGACTTGCTTGATTCTTTGTGACAGCATCTACTTTCTCAAGAAAGAGCCCATGATATTTTATGAAGTCTGATCTCTCCATAAATACTCAATAAACAGTCACTTGGCTTGATAAATCTTTATGGCATAGCCCACCATGTACAAATCACTGTGTAGAGGAATAAGTCAAAAGCCTCGCCACATGTGTAAACACTGAATAGCTTCTCTGGTGTGAAAAACTAAAAGTGTAAATAAGATCCAAATTGTAAAACTGACGATGTGAAATAGGATGAAAAGGACTAAAGGTATACAGGAAGTGGGAAGGGTAGGGGAAAAGAAAAAATATGAGAAAAGGAAAAAATGGAAAATAGGGGAGGATAGAGGGGGTGAAGGGAGGGCAGGGGTATGGGGAAAAAATGAGAACCAAGATCTATTGTGTAAAGGTGCAAGAGCCCAGTGATGAATGTAATTGTACTGTATACTTAAAAAGCACCAATAAACTCAAGGAAGGAAGGAAGGAAGGAAGGAAGGAAGGAAGGAAGGAAGGAAGGAAGGAAGGAAGGAAGGAAGGAAGAGAAAGAAAGAAAGAAAGAAAGAAAGAAAGAAAGAAAGAAAGAAAGAAAGAAAGAAAGAAAGAAAGAAGGCCTTGCCACCAAGGTTCTTCAAGTTCAACAGGGAAGGGAAGGTATCGTCACAGAATGGTGAATTCCTTGACAGGCATCCACACCATAAACTAACATAATGAAGACCGTATATACTTCATTTGAACTTGTGGAGAGCCTACAAATATGTTTTCCAAATCTTTTGCAAAATTTAGGATAATTTTTGAGCATGAATTATAAATAAACATGAACTCATTTAGATCATTTGGGCTTCAATTAAATCGGGGGGGGGGGGTATTTTGTTTTCTTCTTCTTTTCCCCTTGCCAGGACATTTAAATCACATCTTAAAAACTTAGCTAAAATGTAAACCTGTAAGATATCTTCAAGATATTGAACTTTATTTTTTTTTTACCAACAGAAGCCCAGATTAAATATTTATTACTGGTGTGGAAATTTGGTCAGTTTATTCCAGGAGATTAAGGAGATTTTGATGACTGACTGATATTTTGGTTAGCTTTCGATTATGTGAAAATGTTTCCAGCGAGCTCATCCTCACTGATACACTGCAAGTCAATTCATCATCTGACACACTTACCACCTTGGTCTTGCTACATGCTCTTTCTTAGGGTGCTCTGGCACTAAAAGTTATTTTCATATTTTTTCTGAACTTACTACTTTCCTTTTTCTGGAATCTTCCCCCAAGATTATAATTATTCACATTGCCATGCAAAAGGACAGTAAAGTGGTACTCACACTGCTGTCCTACACAATTGTGAGGCCTAAGCTTTCAATTATAGTCTTTGTTACCAGTTCTTTTGCATATTGGCGTGTTACCTAGAGGAATTCTTCAGTCTCAGTTTGAGGAGGCTTCTCATGGAAAGCCTTCCCTACTTCTCCAGGCAGATGTTAAAACTTCCTCTTGCATATCTACTCTACTTCAGACCTCCCTTAACTAAACAAATGTTTAGCTTTCCATTGGTGTGTCTATCTCACTACCAGACCAGTACGTTTAGTCTTTTGATCAACCACAAGGTCGTTTTCTTTAGCCTCTCCACACAAATCCACATCTTTCCCTCTCTGCCCATGCTCGGAGATGCTGATGCACAGCGCTTCTCAGGGGCCCTTAGTGGGATGGAGGATGGGGAGCTGCAGAGGACGAGGGAAGAAGAAGGGTAAGGGTGAAGCTCTTGCTCTCTGCGCCTTGCTGGGAGCCCCACAGACTGATGGGCTTCCTTGTCAAGTCACATTCTCCACATGGCTGACTCAAGTTGCCTTAACCGTAACCACCCAATCCCCAGAGCAAGTGGCCACTACCCCTTTCCTATAAGTCCCAGATTGCCTCTTAGTTTTCCTATAGCCTTGCACCTTCTTATAAACAGTGCCCTCATGAAAATTTTTCAATAACTCCATTTGCACATAACTCTGTTTCTTCTGTTTCTTTCCATAAAGTGGTATAACTAGTGACTAGCCCAGTGACTAGCCCAGCACATCAAACTGGCTTATCAAATGAGGAAAAAAGGAAAATCAAGATATATTATGTACAGGTACAAATTCCCTATCATGAATGTGATCATTACATACATAAAAACTGTACCAATAAAAATTATACTTTAAAAATAAACTATTATATGAAGCAACATGAATGAGTTTCAAAATAATTATGCTGGGCCAGGGATTCAGCTCAGCAGTTCCGCTGACTGCCTTGCAAGCACAAGGTCCCAAGTTCAAGCCCCAGTACCAAAAAAAAAAAAAAAAAAATCAAAATAATTACGCTGATTGAAAGAAACCAGGAATGAAAAAATGGAAATAAAGTACTTTCAAGTATTTGTAAATAGGGAAGGGAGGGCAGCAGTAAGGGGAAAAACTGAGAACCAACACCTGTCATGTGAAGATACAAGATCCCAATGATGAATATAACTGTACTATGTACCTAAAATGCACCAATAAACTCAATGAGAAAAAAAAGAAATGCATAGTCTGTCATTCCACTTATGTCAAATATGAGAAAATGTCAAGTAACTATAAGAACAGAAGGCAAATCAGTGGTTGCCTATAGATAAGAAAAGCAGTGAGGAGAGCAGAAGAGAGGGAAATGCTACAATAAGCCAGGAGGACTTTTAGAAATTATGAATATGTTCATTATCTTGATATGATGACATCACAATTGTAAATGCAGGTCAAAACTCATCAAACTGTATACTTAAATATATGCAGTTTGTTATATATCAGTTATACCTCAAATAAATGGAAAATGAAGAAAAAATAAACTTATAGAATGTGACAATATAAGTTCCAGAAAAAATATTATAGAAGAGAAAATGAACTATGGAAATGAATATACACAGTTTGAAATTCAAGAAACAATCAGAAATAACCTGAGTTTTTCTAAGCAAATAAATGAGTATTAGATTTAGGTTACCTCATTCTTAGAGACAAAATCCAAAGTAAATAATTACACAATGGCTTATGTGTCTGACCTCAATTTTACTTTTGTAAAATAAATTTGACCTATAAGACATATATTTTTTTCACAATTAGTTTACTGGTACATTTTAGGTACACAGTAAAGTTACATTCATCATAGGGATCTTGTACCCTGACATGACAGGTCTTGGTTCTCATTTTTTCCCATACCCCTACCCTCACTTCACCCCCTCCACCCTTCCCTATTTACAAATACTTTATTTCCATTTTTTTAATTTTCTCATGTTTTTTTTCTTTTCCCTTATTTCCTTTCCCCTACCCTTCTCACTTCCCCTACAACTTTAGCCCTTTTCTTGCTATTTCACATTATCAATTATACCATAAGGATCTTATGTACAATTATAGTTTTTCACACCAGAGAAACTATTCGGTATTTACACATGTGTGACTTATTTATTTCACTTAGGAGTATATCCTTAATATGTATCAATTTTCCTATGAATGAGTCTAATTTCTCATTCTTTATGGTTGAGTAGTATTCCATTTTATAGAAAAACCACATCTTCTTTATCCATTTTCCAACTGATGGGCAAACGGGCTGTTTCCAAGTTTTACCTATTACAAACTGTGCCACTATAAACATAGGTGTGCATTATCACTGTGATATGATTCTTTTAATTCTTTTGGAAAGATACCCAGCAAAGGGATGGCTGGGTCAAATGGAACCTCTAGTCCCAGCTCTTTGAGGTATCTCCATATTGATTTCCATAGTGGTTGCACCAGTCTGCACTCCCACCAACAATGGAGAAGGGTTCCTTTCTTCCCACAACCCCACCAACATTTGTTATTGTGTGATTTCTTGATAGCAGCCATTCTTTGTGGGGTGAGGTGGATTCTCAGTGTTGTTTCCATCTGCATCTCTCAAATGACCAGTGATGTGGTACATTTTTTCATATATTTTTTTGCTGCTTTTATTTCTTTGTCTGAGAAATGTCTGTTCATTTCAGGTGCCCATTTTTGAATAGGGTCTTTATATTTGGGGGGGCCTGATTTTTTTTAGATAATAGTGCTTTATCTGAGGAACAGCTAGTAAAATTTTTTCCCAGATTGTAGATTGTCTTTTAGTTCTGTTGATGGTTTCTTTTGCAGGGCAGGACCTTTTTAATAAGATGAGATCCCAGTTGTTGAATCTTTCTGCTAGTTCCCATGCTACTGAGGATTTGTTCATAAAGTCTATTCCTGTGGCAAGGTCTTCAAGAGTTCTAACTTATCTTCCAGCAAATTTAGTGACTCTTTTTTAGTATTTAGATCTTTAATCCACTTGGATTTTAGTTTAGTGAATGTTGAAAGATAAAGGTCTAGTTTTAATCTTTGGCAGGCTGAAATCCAGTTTTTCCAACACCATTTATTAAAAAGGTTGTCTTTCCTCCAGTGAGGATGGTTGGCTCCTTTTTCAAAGATGAGATAGCTGAATGTATCTGGAGTTGTTTCTGTATCTTCCAATCTATTCTACTCATCCTCAGGTGTGTTTCTTTCAGAGTACTATGCTGTTTTTATCACAGTGGCTTTGTAGTATAGGTTCAAATTGGGAATTGTTGTACCTGCTGCCATGTCTCTGTTGCGTGGGATGGCTTTTGCTATTCTAGGTCTCTTCTGGTTCCAAATGAATTTTTGGATTATTTTTTCTACTTCTGTGAAATATACTGTTGGAATTCCAATCAGCATTGCATTGAATCTGTGTACCAGTTTTGGTAGTATGGCCATTTTCACTGTTTGAATCTTCCTACCCAGGACCAGGGGATATCTTTCCATTTACTTATATCCTCTTCAGTCTCTTTTTTCAGAGTGCTGTAGTTTTCAGTGTAGAGGTCTTTTGCTTCTTTCGTTAGACTGATTTCTAGATACTTCATTTTTTTGGATGCTATTATGAAATGAATTATTTATCTAATTTCACTCTCAGTGAGTCTGCTATTTGTGTACAAGAAGGCTATTGATTTTTGAGTGTTGACCTTGTATCCAGCTACTCTGCTAAAAGTGTCAATTAAGTCTAAAGTCTTTTGGTGGAATTTTTTTGGGTCTTCAATGTAGAGTACCATATCGTCAGCAAATAATGACAGTTTAACTTCTTCCTTTCCTATCTTTGTTGCTTTAATTTCTTTCTCTTGTCTAACTGCATGGCTAATATTTCCAGAACAATATTGAAGAGGAGTGGTGATAGTGGGCATCCTTGTCTTGTTCCTGATTTTAATGTGAAGGTTTTCGGTTATTGGCCATTTAATATGATGTTGGCTGTTGGTTTTTCAAAGATAACCTTCATTAAATTGAGATATAGACCATCTATTCCAATTTTTGCAGGGTTTTCAACATAAATGGGTATTGAATTTTGTCAAATGCTTTTTCTTTTTTTTTTAAATGCTTCTTCTGCATCTATAGAAAGGATCATATGGTTTTTGTCCTTGACTCCGTTAATATAGTGTATTACATTTATTGACTTACGTATGTTGAACCATCTTGGAATAAACCTGACTTGGTCAGGATGTATGATCTTCTTGATGATCCTCTGTATTCTGTTTGCTAGTATCTTATTAAGGATTTTTATATCTATATTCATTAAGGAGATTGGCCTATAGTTCTCCTTTTCAGTTGGGTCTTTCCCTGGTTTGGGAATCAAAGTAATACTTGCTTCCAGGAATGAATTTAGAAGTATTGCTTCCCTTTCAATTTCATTGAAAAGTTTAAAGAGTAGTGGCAGTAGTTCTTCACTAAATGTCTTGCAAAATTCAGCAGTGAGTCCATCAGGGCCTGGGCTTTTCTTTGTTGGTAAACTTTTAATTATATTTTCAATTTCACTGATTGTAATTGGGGTGTTTAAAATGTTTTTATCTTTTTCATTCAATGTTGGTAATTTATAAGTATCTAGAAATCTGTCCATTTCTTCTGTATTTTCCATTTTATTAGAGTACAGGTTCTCAAAGTAGGCACTGATGATCCTCTGGATTTCTACTGGATCTGTTGTGACTTCTCATTTTTCATTCCTGGTTGCATGGATCTGAGCCTTTTCTTTCCTTTTTTTTTGATGTTAGCTAAGGATTTGTCAATTTTATTTATTCTTTAAAAAAAACAGCTCTTTGACTCATTTATTTTTGTATCATTTTCTTAGTTTCCATTGCATTGATTTCTGCTTTAATCTTTATAATTTCCTCCTGGATCTGTTGTGACTTCTCATTTTTCATTCCTGGTTGCATGGATCTGAGCCTTTTCTTTCCTTTTTTTTTGATGTTAGCTAAGGATTTGTCAATTTTATTTATTCTTTAAAAAAAACAGCTCTTTGACTCATTTATTTTTGTATCATTTTCTTAGTTTCCATTGCATTGATTTCTGCTTTAATCTTTATAATTTCCTCTCTTGTATGAGCTTTGGGTTTTTCTTGCTCTTGTTTTCCTAGGAGTCTAAGATTCATCATTAGGTTGTTTATTTGAGCTCGCTCTGTTTTCCTAGTGTGGGAATTCACTGCTATGAATTTTCCACATAGAACTGCTTTCATTGTGTCCCATAGATTCCTATATGTTGTATTGGTATTATCATTTATTTGTAAAAACTGTCTAATTTCTTCTTTAATTTCCTCTGTGACCCATTGATTGTTCAGAGAGTGTTGTTCAATTTCCATATGTTTGTGAAGTTCCTACAGTTTCTTATGCTATTGATCTCCAGCTTGATTGCATTATGATCTGATAATATACAGGGGATAACTTTGATTCCTTTACATTTATTCAAACCTGTTCTATGAGCTAGTATGTGGTCTATCTTGGAGAATAACCCATGAGCAGCTGAAAAGAATGTATATTCTGATTTTGTGGGGTGGAATACTCTATAGACATCTATTAAGTCCATATGTTCAAAAGCTTGGTTCAGTTCTAGTATTTCATTGTTGATTTTTTGCCTAGATGATCTGTCTATTTGTGATAGTGGGGTATTTAGATTCCCCCACTACAATTGTATTAGTGCTTATTTGGTTTTTCATGTTACTTAATATTTGTTTTATATAGTTGGGGCATTAATATTTGGTGCATATATGTTTATGATTGTCATCTCTTCCTCTTGAATTGTTCCCTTTACAAGGATGAAGTGGCCTTCTTTGTCTCTCTTAATGAGTTTTGGTTTGAAATTTACTTTGTCTGAGAATAAGACTGCTACCCCTGCTTTTTTCTGGGCTCCTGTCACATGGAAAACTGTTTTCCATCCTTTCACTTTCAGTCTATGGGCTTCTTTTTGCACAAGGTGTGTTTCTTGTATACAACATATTGTTGGATTTTACTTCTAATTCCATTCTGCCAGTCTGTTCCTCTTGATTGCTGAATTGAAGCCATTGACATGGATGGTTATAACTGATATGTACTGACGCCTTATTATCATGTTATTGTCCTTTTGCTGACTATTTTTAATTCTTTCCCCTCTCTTTTTAGTTTCTTGACTTGCCTATTTGATTGGCTCTGTTGGGCCTCAAGGTGTTGTGACCTTCATTGTCTTCTTCTAGGATATTGTTTAGAATTCCTTGTGGTGCTGCTTTGGTATCATGAAGTTTCTCAGGTGTTCTTTGCCATGGAAGTATCTTATTTTCCCATCCATTTTGAAAGAGAGATTTGCAGGATACATGGGTCCATGTTGAAAGTTGTTTTCTTTTAGGATTTTTCACTCCAGGGTCTCCTTGACCTGAAGGTTTGTGTTGAAAAGTCTGCTGTGATTCTGATGGGCTTTCCTTTGCATGTGATTTGTTTCCTTTCTCTTACTGCTTGTAGTATTTTGTTCTTCTGTTGGGTTTCTGGGATCTTGATTATTATATGTCTAAGTATTTTTTTTTTATCATGGCTAGTTGGAGTCCTATATGCCTCACTTATCTGTATGTCAAATTCTTCCCCTCTGTTTAGGAAGTTTTCTGTCATTAATTCTGTGAACAGGTTTTTTAAGTCATTTGTATTTTCTCCTGCTACTTCATGGATTCCTATAAGTCTTATGTTATTCTTCTTTGCATCATCTAAGAGTTGTTGGATCAATTTCTCATGATCCCTTTCTGATTTTAAGAGACTTTTCTTTTCATGATCACTGACTGCAATCCTAACTTCTATACCTGAAATTCTATCTTCACTTTCTTTTATCCTGCTGCAAAAACTTTCAGTAGAGTTTTTAATCTCCTAGATATCTGTTTGAATCTTTCATGGATTCCATTTCTTTTCCTATGTTGGCCATTCATTGTTTCCATTTCTTTTTTATGATGGGCCTTCATGGCTTCTATCATGGTCCTGAGCTCATCTATTTTTTTGTCAGTTTCTGTTCTAGAGCCTCTGATCATGACTTTCATTTTACTCACCATCCCTATGGTTATCTGGGAAATTATTTCTGTTTTGAATTTTTCTAGAGCCTGAATGATCTGTTTTGTTACTTCCTGTGCTATGAATTCAGGGTGTCCTGGTGGTTCACTGTCATACTTTTCTTCCTCATGTGCCCTACTCTTTGCCCTTGATGAACTGGAAGTCTGTCTTTGTGCCTTGCTTAAGTGTTTTCTCATTTTTATTTTTGTTGTTGTGTTATCCTTGGTTTAATTCCTGGGTTAGTACTTAAATCTTCCTGATATAGTTGTGCTTTAGCTTTTGAGTCTCTAATGTCACATAGATATTCTCATTTCATAATATCAGAGAAGACAACTTATTAAATCAATCACAACCCTTTAGCCCAATTGATACAATCAGCAACATAATAGGATCAAGCACAACTTACAAATTGATAATTTGTGGTACCCATTAATCTATCACCTTTAAACCATGTGAATTAAATTAAAATCAAGAAGCAGCCCAAAATATGTTTGCAGTGAATAAACTCTTCAATATAGCATCTTTACCATTTAGGATGGGGGCTTAGACAAAGTTAGGATAAGAGGAGTAGATAAGTAAAAGAATTGGACCATACAATCTTTAGGAAACTGTTAAAGCCAAAAGGGAAAAATAGAGTGTAAGAATAAGGACAAGAATATAACAACTTAACAATAATTGGGGCTCACTTTCCTTTGAAGCTATTGACCCTTGAGTGAAGGAAAATGAGAGAAGAAAAGGACATAAAGAAAAAATGATAAAAGAAGAAATCTGAGTTAGGGCAGAACAGGAACAGAAAGGGAGATGAGGAATAATAATGGGGGAGCAAGAGACTGAGTTGGAAAAAGAGGACAGAAAAAAAAAGAATTTGTAGAGTGGAATGAGGAAAAGAAAGAAGAAAAAGAATTTGAAGGGCCTCTTTCAGACTATATCTCTGCTGTCATAATATACAGTGTGTGTTAGCCATGGGCAGAACTAAGTCCTTTGATCTCAGCTAGCCAATGGCAGACCCTTGAGATTCAGGCTGATTTTGGGCTGTAAGGCCCAAATTGAGCACCCTGACCTCCTGCAGGGTTGAACACCATACAGTTCTAGTACAGGTTCCCTCTTCCCTTTCTTTGAAGATATTCAAAGTCTGGAGCTCAGAAAAATGCCCTTTATGACCACGTGCGCCTCTGCAAAGTGGATCCAAGGACTGGCACAATCAGGAGCCCTGAGAGTGTGGGGTGGGGGGAACAGGGGGTTGCAGGGGTGCCCATGAAGCAAGCTAGTCCTCACCAATTGGCCCCAGGCAGACCTGAGGAGAAGGGGCTCTGAGGAGCTGCCCCAGACCTCTGTCTCCCACTTTCCACTGGATGCTGGTCAAGGCACAGGTGGGGCAAGGGCGTATCTACCCAGTCCTCACCGATTGGCCCCAGGCAGGCCAAGCATGAAGGGGCTTCGAGGGGACAGTCCCAGACCTCCACCTTCTACCTTCTGCTGGATGCTGGTCAGGACGCAGGCTAAGACACATTATTTTTTAAATTGACCTATTTTGTGACAAGGTTGCAGCTCCCTGATGAATATATCAAAAACTTGAGCCAAGGTGTAGAATCTGTTCTTTAAAGAAAATGAGAATACGATTCAATGCACATGAGAAATCAAGTTACAATGGACTAAATAATACAGAATTTGCTATCTTATTTAATTTCATCAATATGTGGGTCATCAGCCAATACAATTATTTAATTGTATTTATCTTAAGTGACCTTTTCTCAAAATAGAAAAAAATTTTTTAGAAGCTTCTATTTTCAGATAATAAGATAAAATTAATGTAACACTTATGTAGGATCTCCTTAGTGCTAACTGCCCTATTAACTTACCCATTCACTCATAACTATTTCCAAATGTGCCTCATTAGAGTCAGGCACTGTTTAAGGCTCTGAAGCAACACATACAACAGTCCTGCCTTTATGGATAAGGAATGTTCCAGGGCTGGACCAGCAAACTGCCCATAGCTTGTTTTGCATAGCCTGGAGGTTAAGAAAGAAGGAAGGAAAGGAGTATGGAAGGAAGGAAGGGAGGGAGGGAGGGGTGTGGGAGGGTGAAGAAGAGAGAGGGAGGGAAGAAAGGAGAGAGAAGAAAGGAAGGAAGGGAGAAAAGGAGGGGGGAGGAAGAGAGGGTGTAATAGAACTTTTAGTAAAATCTTCTATAGTCCCTCACCCCTGTAATTGGTCCCAAGGCAATAGTTTATGCTAATCACTCTCTCTTTGACCTGATCTAGACATTCCTTGGCCCTTGGCCAGCATTTCTGCCTTTTTCCAAATGTTGTGTGACTTGATAATTATGGATCCTGTGCACATGTGTCTCCCCACTGCCACAATATCTTCATAATAAAGGAGATATGGAAGGCAGAGTAATGACCCAAAAAATTGTCTTGGGAAACTTAGTCCCCACTTTGAAGCTCAATTTCTTCATTAGTTGCACTCTTAATTCTAATCACATGATTGCCCCTCATATCCTCAATTTCATCTGTTAATGTTGCTCCTCCTGAGATTCTAACAGTCAAGCCATTTACTTCTGCATAGCATTTCATCTTTACCTCCAACCACTTTCATTCCAGTGAATGGGTGGTACATTGACTTATTGAAATAACACTCTCCAAAAATTGCATCTCATAGTTCTTTTCAGAGCCATCCTTGAATGTGGCTGTTAGGCAGCTGGAGCCCATTTTTAGATTCAATAACCACACAATAAATCCATCCATGAACAAGATCCAGAGTCTTTCCTTTCTATTTTCTAGTCAACACCAATAGAGACTGATGGAGAAACATCAGTGCTGCAGAGAAGTAGTGTCAGTCTCAGCTACCTGGTCGTTCAGCAGTCTGGTGCCCTCCAGACCTCCTTGGACTTGAAGCCCTAACCCCCAATGTGATGATATTTAGAGATGGAGTCTTGGAGAGGTTTGATGAGGTCATGATAGTTGGGTTCCATAATGGGACTGGTTGTCTTAGAAGATGAACAAGGAGAAGGAGAAGAGGAGGAGGAAAAGAAGAAGGAGAAGAAGGAAAAAGAGGAAGAAATAGAGATCTTGTTCTTACATGCATATGACCCAAGAAAAAGTCATATGAAGACCCAGCAAGAGGGCAGCCATACAAGCCAAGAGTGACTCACCAGGAATTCAATCTGTTGTTGCCTTGCTCTTGGATTTTCAGCTTCCAGACCAGTGAGAAATAAGTGGCTGTTTTCTCAGCCACCCAGGCTGTATTTTATTATAGAAGCCTGAGCTAAGACAGTGTTTCAGTAATTTTATTACTGTACCAATTATGGATAGCCATACCCTAACTTCCACCAAGACACCATCCAACCATAAAGTGACCTAACCCTGGGATCTCATCCCCAGAACCAGCTCCTGGGAATGTGTCAGTGCCAACTGTTTTGGTTGGTTCTCCCAAGAAGCAAACACTAAAATGAAGACTGGCTGCATGGAGTACATCTGGGAAGTCTGAGAACACCAGGAAAAGATAAAATAAGCTACACAGGACATGAAAGATAGCCAGTGAGGGAATGTGAGATTTAGACAGTGGGAAACTATGTACAATCTCACAAAGAAGCTGGATAAAATTGGGTAAACTGGATAAAATGCATATTGCAATGTCCAACAAAGGAGCAAAAAATGAGGATACTTACTGGACAGATGTCCAGAACTACCTGTTACAGTCCACAGCTATCACTAAGAATTACTGATCCTCCAGCCCCTAAGCCTGATGTGTACAATGGGAAAACTGTAAACCTCACAAGCTCAGGACAGCTTTTCACCAAAGATGTAGGTGTTAGGCACTAGAGTGAAATAGATACACCCAGAAATAGTAATTCCACAGAATTTGTTAAAGCACTAATGATATCCCTACTGCACTAAATATGTTTAATTTGTGTCAGAGTTTGACAATGACTTTATGCCTCATGTGTACTAGTAGGGTCCTGTGAGTTAGAACAGCTGATAGTATGGAAAACTGACAAATCTCCATCAATAGCTGTGATTTCCAGAAGCTTGTATATGGAGAACCAAGATACAAATACCCAAGATGCTCTTTAAAAAGGAGAAAGAAGGACAGTTTAGTAAAGCCGGAGTTGTCACCAGAAACTACATGATTGTCAAGAGAATGATATAAACAGTGAGTCCTCTAAGAGTTTTGGGGCTAATGAGGTCTGTCTTACCTACAGTAATATTTATTAAATATCACGACCAATCAGCTAGATGTTAGTTCCTAATCAGAGGTACATTATAGCAAACATTGGGCCATATGATATGACACTGTGCTGGGAACAAAGATCATTTTAGAATTCAGCATTTTAATTCCCATGTTAGGCTTGCTAACCCTAATAATGAACTCAGAGAAATGATAAAATTACTTATACGGTTACCAGTTTCTGTGTGAACTGGGATTAAACACAAGATTCTTTTATTCAACTTGGCAACTGGAATAAAGTAAAAGAGAAAAAGAAAGCAATTATTTCCTACTTCAGTCGCTTTTTTTTTAACAGAATTTTTTTATTATTAATTCCTGCATTTCTTAGCAGTGGTGAGCAGAGCAATGGGAGAGACAAGGGCTGTTAGCTTGTTCAGACCCCATTAATAATTTTGATCATTGTTGTCTTTAGCTTTAGCAGCTCCCTATTTGCAGCCTCAAATGCATACTTATCTGACTGTCACTTACATTTCAGAAGATCCACTATGATAAGCATTCTCAGCCTTCCCCACAAACTGGCCTGTGGGTTACCTCCCTCCTTCTCTCCGCCAGCCCTGCCATCACCACCCCACCTCCTGCCCAGACGTTTCCATGTCTATATTCCAGTCCTCGGTGACCTTAAAAGGAAAAATGCACAGACTGACATTGATTGAGCATGAGCACGGCGTTGCATCTCCTTCCTGTCATGCTTGATCTGTGATCACTTTAAAAATATTTCCTAGTACAGTATTTTCCCCTAGTTTTCATCATCATTACAGGTGTATGGATCACTACATATTTGAAATACAAAAAATACAAAGACTTCCAGGGATTTAGCTCAGAGGTTCTGCCTGCTTCATAAGCGGAAGGACCCAAGTTTGATCCCCGGTACAAAAAAACAAACAAACAAAACTTCTAGAAAAATAGAAAGACAAAGACACACAAAATATTGAAAACAATGACTATTTCTATGAAAGATAAAGAAAACATACTAAGATGTACTAAGTGCCAAGTAATCCATGTAAGTCATAAACTCTAAAGGGATTTTGAGGAATGAGACAGATAACGCCATGAGATGCTTGCACTGTGGACTTCACAGAGGATTCTGGCCTGGAAGTGGATTTTCGGTTGACTATCAAACAAAATTATGAACACTGAGCAGATTTTTTTTTTCTAACTTTTCTATTTGAGTAGTGGAAAGTTCAAGCTTAGAGCTGTTCAACAACTGCGGTATCCCGCTATTGACTTTATGTCTATTGCATAAACAAATAAATACAGGCAATGATAAAGGCTGCCCATGGCCACGCCTGCCAGGGAAAAATACTATGAATATTTATATCGTGCAAACTCTCCTATAAGAAAGATGATAAATATGAGAAATATTTTCCACACAAATAAAAATTATACTACACTCCATATACTTTTATGTCACACGCTTTTTCACTTAATAGTGGTGATTTTGGTGACCCACAGAAATATCCTCCTACAAAAGGAGCCTTTTTTTTTTCATTCATGCATCAAATAAATATTGAGTGTCTCTTGAGCTCTAGGCACTTCTCTGGGTGTTTGGAATATAGCAATAAATAAGGAAGATAAAGATGTTTGCACATATGAGGGCTACATTCTAGCCAGAGAGGAAAGAAAAATAAAACAAAAGCATATCAGATAAGAAAATCATCTGATATATTTAAAGTCAATTGGCCTACAGAAAAAAGCAAAAGGAGAGCAAGGGAAGAGGACGAGGAAGGAAGAGCAGAGGGGAGGTGCCACCGGAACAGGACCAACAGGGACCCTCACCGAGAATGTCGGACCTGACCAGACTTGAATAAAAGGAGAGCTGTATCTCAAGCAAAGAGAACAGCATTGCAAAGCCCTATACCCAGGAGTGTGTCTGACCTCTTGGTCAGTGTGGTGTAAGATTAACAAAAAGTCAGAGTACTGGAAGATGAGACCAAAAGTGTTCAGGGGTATACAGGGCAGCTCATATAATGGCTCTTCCTCTTACCCGTGGGAGAAAAAAAAAAAGATTATCACTGTAGAAGACTCTGGAGCATCCTCAATAAAAAGCTAAGTGTCCACCAGAGGAAGATGAAAGACTGAGGATATTAATGACTGACTGGCTGCTGAAGGATTTCATCCCTCTCCCAACTTTTGACCTATTCCTTTCTTCCAGATAATGTGAATTGATTTTCTCCATAATAGATTTTCTTGAAGCAAAACCTACAATCCAACAGTCACTGTCACTTAAACAGGTTGTGATTTATTAGTTTTAATCAAGAGAATGCCTATCACAAAGCAAATACCACATGCATCAGCCACAGCAGGATCCTGAGCCATCTAGACCTCCCTGAAAACTCTCTTTGTGATCAGTCCTGCTTAGTGATTCAAGACACTAACCTCGGAAGAGCTCGATGGAGTCTGGAAGCCCTCTACTGTCACATGGCACATGGGTAGAGTCACTGAACCAGCAGGGACACACAGATCCTTGGATTAGGTCAGCTTCATAATTACTGTGAAACGGGAGAGTGTCACTTCCCAAGATCCTAGTGTGTTTATTCACTGAGCAACCAGGTTCTCCTTCTGGATGGTCTGCCTGTCTCCTCGTGACTTCATGAACAATGATGCAAAAGGAAACAGGAAAAAGAACTCTTACTCATATGAACACTTGGATGAGTTTTTAACCAATCTTCTCTCCTATGTTCAGAAACTATTTTCACATCCTCTCTGCACAGAGAGGCAGTTTTTAGAAAGCGCTAAAGCAATTTTTTGAAACTATTTTTTTGCTACTTTAGCTTTTTAATATGATTTAGGAAAATTTCTTTGTTTCTCTCCACAATGGAGAAGAGCTTAGACAACAAAAGAATTTCCATTTTCTCCAAGGAGTTTGCTTTCCTCTCTTCCTTTTTGTCTCCTTTCTCTTTCCATTGTCTTTTCTTTTTCCTTATTTTTTGCTTTAGTCTGTTCTTGAACAATTGGTTTGAAAAGTCATTAGATGTGAATCCAATTACAAGGGGAGGGCAGGGGATCAGGTGATTAGTGAGACTTCAGATCCTGAGCCCAGCAGGGAAAAGAGGTTCGCCAACGCAGAATCTCATCGGTATGAGGCTTTGGAACCCAGGCAGATGAAAAAGAATATTCAAGTAAAAGGATGAACACCAAGTGTGGTTATCAGATCCTTCGTGGGATGCATAGAACATCCGCCCAGTGGGAAGGGTAGAGTGTCTCAGAATGCGGGCACCATCCATAGGGAATCAGTCTGAGAAGGGTGAGGACAGGGATTTTGAAGCCAAAACATCCATGTGGGTGTGTAAATACCGAATAGTTTCCCTGGTGTGAATATTCTGCAACAATGCATAAGATTCTAATAAGATTACTGACATTTAGAAATGGGAGGAAAGGAGCTAAAGGTGTAGGGAAGGTGTGATATGTAGGGGAAGAACAAAAAGGGAAAAGAAAAAAATGTGAGAGAATGAAAAGATGAAAATAAAGTGTTTGTAGATGGGGAGGGGAGGAGGGGGTGAAGGGAGGGCAGAGGTAAGGGGTAAAAAATGAGAATCAAGACTTGCCATGTAAAGGTACATGATCCCAACAATGAATGTAACTGTACTGTATCCCTAAATGTACCAATAAACTCAATAAAAAAAAAAAAAAAAAAAAAAAAACATCCATGTGGGATAGGGGTGGGATGGAGGGACCAGCAACGACTCCACATAGACTACGGGTCTTGTAAATAGATGGATAGGTAGATAGATGATAGATAGATAGATAGACAGACAGACAGACAGATAGGTAGATAGATGATAGATAGACAGACAGATAGATAACATATATGAAAATACAGGTGCAAATGCCTGTAAGCCCTGATCTTAGCTTCTAAATAGAATTTCCCACTTAAAGAATCTATGCCTCAAAAAAAAGAGAGAGAGAGAAAAAAAAGAAGTGAAAGAATCCTTGGCTGGGATCGGTGTGGTGGTGCACACCTATAATCCTAGTACTCAGGAGGATGAGGTAGGAGGATGGCCATGAGTTCGAGGCCAGCTGGACTACAGAGTGAGTTCAGGGCCAGCCTGAACTACAAAATGAGACCCTGTCCACAAAAAAAAAAGCAAAAATCCATGGCTCATTTGAGAAATATCTAATTTGAATTTGAAATCATGTGTGCCAGAAAATAAGAAGCATGTAAGATATTCTCAGAACAAGTGGGAAGATTTGAGGAGGATCTGATCCTGAGATGTAGTATCAGTGTTGATTTCCTGTTTCCATAGTAATATAGAGGACAAGGCCATTGCTTGTAGGATACATTGTTGTATATCTTACATGTATAAAATTTTGAGCCTGTTTTGGGGGGCAACTAACTTATCCTCAGATAGCTCAGAAACTATAAAACTTCAGAGTCTTCACATGAAAGAGTAAGACTCTTTTGATGCGTTTTTAAAGAGAAGAGAATAATTATTCCATGAAACACTCAGACTGAACACCTTTTAGAGGGTTCTTTGTCAATAAAATTATCTAAAATTTTACATTGGATTTCCTTGTACTGGTTTCATCTTATTTTCATGTTTGGCTAATCCTAATAGGGTACATGCTTTTTCCTTCATTGATTATAGATTAATCTTTTGTTGGTTGTTGTTGTTTTGGCACAGGAGATCAGGACCTTGTGCTTGCAAGAGAGGCTCTGTACCACTGAGCTAAATCCCCAGCCCAATTATAGATTAATCTTGAAAGACCTCCTTTATGTCCATGTGTGTGAATCTTTCTTATTTTTACCCAAAACTAGCTATCGAAATTCTCAATCTGATGTTTTCTATCTTTCTAACTTAATTCCTGATATTATATTTGCTTATTCATTTCTCCTAGCCTTATCTCCTTTTCTGCTTTTATAGAAAAAGAAAACCTTATTCTCTTATGCTTGCATAATTGTCAGATATTCTTTCTAGTTTAATAAAAACATTTCTAAAAATAAGCTTTATTTGGAGTACAATTTTTACTGAGTAACATGTGTTTCAAACATATTATTATAGTTGTTTCCATCTTGTGCAAAATTGCAAATGCTATTTTCTCACTGAACCAGAACTTGTACATTTTTTCCAAAGTTTTTCCAAATCAGTTCTTTTTTTGGTTAATTGCTAGTTTTACTATAATTGAGGAACGTTTTCTGCATACTGTTCTTTCTTTGGAGAATTTATACATGTTTTCCTTAAATCCAAGATTTGTTTATGTTCCAAAAATATTTGGAAAGTGCATCCTCTTTATAGTTTTACATCTAACCATTCAATAACCACATTACCTAAGTTTTCTAACTTTAATTTATGTTTTATTTCCTAGACTCATCATTAAAAGAAAACGTCCACCGTGATTATAGCTTAAAATTTTTATTCTAACAATTCTTGCTGATATTATCTTATTCAGAGGCTAAATATGCATAAATGTTGTACCTTCCCTGCAAATGGTGCATTTTGTCTGCCTTGAATCGTACTTTTTCCAATTTTGTTTAATTAATGAGCTATTTTACTCATATATGCATAGTATATGTTTGCTATTCCCTTAATTTGTCTTTACTATATCCTATATCCTTTGATCTCTTTGTAAATAATATATTGTTCCTACTCAATATGAGAGAATTGTGTTTTACAGTCATGAAAATGAATTCAGTTGTTACATCTTGGCAGTTCTAATTATGTTCAGTTTGGTTTTTGTTTAATTCTGTCTCACTTTTAATTCCTATACTATATTTATTGTCTGATCCATTTTTCCAGTCTTCCATACATTTTATTTTTGCTCCAGTTATTTTGAATTAGTAAAACTCCTTTGTATTCCACAGATATGTAAATTATGTTTAAAACCCTGCTTTCTAGATCAACAATATTAACACCTCTATATGCAAAAAACTTTTATTATATTGCTTATTTCTCATCAACATGCTTGTAAATTCCATGAGAATAATCCGAGTTATCGATTAAGGTGGTCATCACCACTATATCTCAACAACACATTTCTTCCCTTTGAACAACTATTTATATTTTCATGCAATTGGTTTGTACATTTCATATATATTTACATGGATGAAACAGATTAAAACAAATATAGATTTTAATTACTTTTATATTTACATTTTCATTAAAATTTATAAAGTTAGCAGACGGTTTTCAGAGTAATTTAGGAGCTTCATTGATGAAACACAATGTTATTCACCCTCCTTTATCTCATCCATACCTCGAATGAGCATTTTGATACATTCACCTCACTCTGCTCATAATCTCCATTTTCTCATCTGTTACCTTTGGGTTTGGGGGTAATTTCTCCAGACCACAACTTTCTCTTTCTGCAGTTAATGATTAACAGTTTTAACTCCAACACTAGGTTTTATATCTTGTTGTGATTTCATCAGAGGGTGTCTCCCAGAGGTCTCTCACTCATCCATACGTGGGGCTTTTGGAAGGTGATCAAATCACTGGCGCAGTATAGCTGGCTCACTGTCAGGAACCGGGGTCTGATGAGAAGAGGTGGCTCTCTGGAGTGTGGCCTAGAAGAGCACATCTCCCTCTCTGCTCCTCCCTTCTCTCTCTCTGCTGCCTGACTCCATCGGGCCCTTGCATCGTGCCACCAACCGTGTAAGGACTGAGACTTCTGAAACTGTGAGCCTAAATACACCACTCTTCCCTGAACTTGTGGGTCCCTGGTACGGTCTCAACCATGAGAAAGCAACCGAGACACATCTAAAGCAGCACTTACTAAACTCACGTGTTTCTATTTTGACAGAGGCAATGCAATTCCAAATTTTGATGAGAATATAAATTTCAGAGCTTTGCTTATTTTTGTTGTTGCTGTTTTGGGTTGGTTAGTTTATAGTTAGCTATTCCTTGGAAGCTATTTTTATTGTGATGTACAAAATAAGGTTGTGGATAATCAAAAGAAAATCTGGGTAACTATAAATCAGGAAAGTTAAATTCATTATAGTCATAAACATCTCGATATAATCGTAAAAGCTCTTATTCATATAACAATAACTTAAAGTGTACAACACTAATACTTGCTACTTGGTACCATTTTTTTCAAAGTATAAATAATCTCAAAAAGAAACACTGGCTCTAAAACTTCACGGTGACTTCTTTCTTATCAGATGTATATCTTTTCATAAATTTGGTGGTTTTCCTCTACTCCTTTGTGGGGAGATATCTTTTACTGGGTTTAGAAATGCACTGTGAATTTTTCAAAAATCATGTTAAACTCTATTAGATCTTGACTACAAAAGGGAAAATTAATACGGTCTTAATTTTCTTTTGCTTAGCTGAGAGTCCAACCATCATACTGAGAAATGCAGCTTCGCATTAATTGCCCTCTTCCCACCCTCTTCTCTCTGGTACCTCCACATCTGTGCTTTATGCAGCATCCAAGAAGTCCCTCGCCAATGTCTCCCAAAGTTTAGGATTTGCCGCCATTGACTGACCTCTCACCTGCCTCACCTTTTTTTAATTTTTTCAGAATTTATAACAGTCCATGCTGATCAGAGCTGCAGCTGCCCACCATGTCCATGAAGACTCAGGCCTTAAGGGCACCTCTTTTATTCATGTACCCAGTATTCAACAAATATTCATTGGGCATCCATTAAATGTTAGATTCTTAGAGTTCCCTCCTATGCTCCTATGCGTTGCACTTTTCCTATTCCTGAGCATTTATGCAACATGAGCAAATCATGCAGACACTCTACCTATTCTTTATCAAGTGGTATTGCCTTTTACTAGAAACCCACAGTAACAAAGCCCCCACTTGGCATCTATACTAAATGAATCCTGGGAGTGAATTTCAATCACTGTATGTCCCAGGGCCTGGTAAAATTTTCAGAAACCTTGATTGTATTCTTGGCTCCCTGATACCAGGTCCTGAATTTTCAACTTTTGACAATGAGGCCTAAGACAGAGCTGTAGCCATTGGTCAAAAACCAGAGGCTATCATGAGAATTCAGCATGAATATAAAATCCCCTCTATGAGAATATCTTAGACTTTTCACTTCCACATTATTTGACAAAGTTGAATTTCCGTCGTTCCCTGAATTGCACAGCAAAGATTTGTTTTATCCCATCACGTTGCCATTTTTGCTGAACTGGGCTTGCTGTGATCAACTGCAAATGGGGGATGGGTCAGTAGCTATATGTACCTGGTTACCTCCTACCGAGAGGTCAGTGGTCCCCTAGCCTGACACTCTGGGCTTCATGGATGAAAGGATTTGTTTTCTGAGTAAAATCCATTCCCTGAATGCCTTGGTGAACTCTTTCTCTTCCTCATTTGTAGTCACTGACTTTTCTCTGAGCTGTTCAGTCATTTGTCTCGTATTCTACAAACATTTTAAAGTGTTCAGCTTTTTGATATTTGGTGTTTTTTTTTCTTGTTCTTATACTTCAAGATCATTTTAGGAGAAAAAGAAGAAAATGGGCTCAAATGATCATCTTAAAACCTACATCATCCTTTCAAACCTGGGCCATGCTCCTCTCTCTGAGAGTCTAAATGACTATGGGGCAGGTAAGTGCAAGTCCTCTTCCTGAAGCACAGTGATCTGTGCTTCACTGGATCACTGTGGTCAAGGTCCTAAGACAAAGTAAGGACAATGCATTGAGCCAAGTCCCCTTCTTTGAAAAGGCTTTGCTCTGCACTACACTGCAGCCAGGCCGTGGGGAACAGGCCTCTGATATTTCCCTTGCACTTCTCAGAAGCCAAGAGCCCTCTCACTTAGAGCCACTCATTACAAAATCTGTAAGTCAACTACCTTGTCACTTGTTCAGACAGTAGCCCACTCCCCAGATACCCATCCGTATATACAAGACGGGAGCAAAGCATTTGCTTGATGACTAAATCTTTTATGTCCTATTAAATTCCCATTTGCGTTTTTAGCAATTCCTCTTTGTAATTCAAAGTATTGATCAAAAAATTGGTTTCTGTCTGTCGAGAGAAATGGAACTACACGACTGGCTTCTGTTTGTTTCCGTTTCTTAATGTTTCGTACTTTTGCATTATTCATGTACCCAGAGGCTCTACATGACAGCCACATTTTTATAAATCCCCCAAATAAATAAGTAATAGCCTATTTGAAAAAACTACTTTGTTTTACCTGGGACTTTAGCTGCTGGTATTTGATAAGTCACATCTTACAACAGAAGCCAAGGACAGGAAGCAAAGTACCTCCTATTGTGCTTCCACATTAAAAATAGTAACTGTTGCCACCTACTAGTGGATGAGTTTGATATGAACATCGCAGTACAGCATTTCTGTTAAAGTCTTCTTTGCTCCACTGAGAAATCTAGCTTACTCATATCCAATACAACATGCAGGTGACTGAATGATAAGTGACCTTAGGAAAACCTTGTTAAGAAAAACTGAAGAAATTTTTTTGTTAAAAGAACTTTTTAACAAGTGTTTGCCCTGTGATACTTGAGATTAATAGATGTGACAAAGAGGCTTGATAAAAATTGATTCATTAGACAAACTAAGGTAGAAAAGGAAGATAATTTTCTTTATTATGCTTGTCCTGAGTAGACAAAGGGAAAAAATCAAATTTTCCACTGATGCAATCTGTGTTAATCTAATTATTTAGGAACTTACTCAACTCTCCCCTAACCATGGTGCACCCAACAATGTCCCAGAATGTTCTGCTAAATTCACCAAGGCATAGCCCTGCATGGCAGTATCTCCCCCAGAAAGACAGGGGATGGGGCTGCAGTATTATGACCGTGAGTGGAAATGCAATAAAACTTATTCAAAGCAATTCACACATTAAGATATTTCCCTTCTTTTTAATCTTTCTCATGTCCCTTAATTACAAGGTCAAATCTCCATGACAACTTGCTCAGCAGACACGCAGCTGTGTAGCCAGTTCCGCAAGGGATTTTTTTCTGAACTTGGTGATGTCAAGAAGAATCCAGGCTTCTCAATTTTTCTGTTCCTTTCCTCCCAGATGCTTCACTTTATAAAGGACGTTTTATGCACATACTCCTCACTCTTCTCTTTTGTGGTGAAATGCATTAAACTTTCTCTTAGTTTCACTTTGGCTTAAGATCAATATTTCGACTAAATTCATACCTTTGATATATAGCATTTCACTTGGAGAGTATAAGAAGTCATATATTATTTTGCTCTTAAGAAAAATGGGAATCTGATCTGGAGATTACCTGCTAAGCGGTTGTGAGGATTTATTTGAATTCCCCTAAGAACCTGTTAGTGTATAATTTGTTGCAAAGGATTTATGACCCTCCCAGGAGATTTCACTTGCTTCAGAAGAACATTCCCCCGATGTGTCAAAGATGTTCCACTGCACTGGGAGTTTTGTGTATTCACAATGAGACTGCAGAGGAGCATCTCTTAAAAACTTGGCTACTCCCCAAAGACATGCCAGAGATGTGCTAACGTGGGAACCGCGGAGCACCTTCCTGACTATAGAGCCCATTTACATATTCAAATTCATCATATTTTAGAATACTACCCAGACTGGCCTTATTTCTCTTTGTTCTCTCCAATCTGTAACAGGAGTTTTCATTACAATAAAATGGTCTCTACGTTTTACTGATCTTATGCTATATTGCAGCATATTTAGCTTCATCTAACTTTTATCAGTTAAAAAATTTTCTTTAACATAAAATCAAGATTTATATTTTCAAATGTATATATTAAATTAAAAGTAAATAAAGTGGCATGGTTTGGTTAGGTTTCCCCTACCATCAGAGTGGCCCAGTTTTTCCAGAGACTTGCTCCTTTGTCTAAAGTACTCTCAAACCTCATTAATTCAGAGATGTCCTGTGAATCTTAATTAAGAGGACTAAAACTGAGTTAAAACTCAGCACCTGTCAGCTTATGTCCTAAGCTGGTTGACAATGTGAACAGTATCTTAGGGGCAGTGTCTAGTAGTGAGTTTAGCTGCTTTCCAACAGTTTGGAAGTACCAAAGAAGGCAAAGAGAAAGCACTAACTCTGATTATGATAAGTTATGTTTACATATCGCCTTGTGAATCTAAGAAAAATTTAAGGTATTTACCCCAACCCAAGTGACTAATGGCGGTGCCCAAAAGACCATTTCTTACTATGTTTTCAGTTGGCACTACTTGAGAATTTACAATAAGTGACTTTAAAAACCATTACAATTTTCCCCAACTTCTAAGTACATTAAATTTAATTATAGACTAAAATACATTTTAAAAATTAATAAATCCTTTAGCTTTCATTAGAGCCCTCCACAATTTTTTAAATAGATTTGGAAATTGCAGATCATACTATAACTACTTATGCATGTAAGTAAAATGCAGAGTTCTTTCTATGTAAGTAAAACAGACAACTGAAAAAATCCTCACTCCCTTTAGCTTCTGGCCCTGTGCTCCTTTGCAAGAAGCCTTCAGGCAGAGCCCAGCCTAGATCTCTCTTCCCATTTTCCCCTGAGAGAGAAACCAGTCTAATGGGATCCAAGGTTAACAAAAGAGAGCAAGCTTGTACAATTATACTGAGATCCTGTACAATTTTTCTAACCTACCTGCTCTGAAGACGAAGCTTTTGATTTCTGTTCAGCCAAGTCACTTCTTCCCAGGAGTCTGTTCTGCCCCTGTAGAAGTTTGGGGATAGCAGGGTCAGCTCAAAATTGAGATTGCTTATTCAGGCACCACTCTATATGCAAGCCCAAGCCAAGGTCCCCCATCTAGCCTTGTACAGAATAGAACTGGCTTGCCCATTTCTATTTGTCAGATGTTCACACTGTTACTACATTTGTTATAAATGAATATAAAGTCAGATTATTTATTAGCCCTTAAACTGCAGCATTTTGGTAGATTTCTCAGAAATCCCGAAGAAAATAAAGGGAAGAAGTTGTGAGTAGAAATGAACACAAGTAAGAATTGAAGGTTTTGTCTTGACAAGAGAAAAATTCCGAGATGTCCTAAATGTAACTACAAGGGCCAGAGAAGGAAAGGGAGGAGAGAGGAGGGCTGTCGACTGACAAGCTACAGGTTAGAAAGAATGCAAGACCATTTCACATTCCAAATACAGATTAAAGCCCCAACTCACATCTCATCACCCTCTTTAGGTGCCACTGTATCCACCTTGCACCTCCAGCTCGACAGTTGCTTCTCCTTAAAGGAGGGTCCTCCTATTCCAAAGTTTCCCTACCTGTACATAACCCCACCCCTGTCATCTCTAGGTTTTGGGTAAGTATATCAGGACAACGCCTAAACAAAAACTCCCATTTTGAAGAGCCTTATTCTTTTGAAGATAGAAACTAGAATAGCTTCTACTCAGACTTCTGAAAACTCAGGTGATTCTCTTAAGTTTTAACCCGGAACTTGGCATGAATTCATCAGCACTTTCTCAGCTTGAGTCCGGGAGTATAGCTACCTGCCAGGCTCACTAGCAATATAACAGTGCTGTTAGTCAAAAGTTGTAACTGCTGCCTGGAGTGTTGATACACTCCCTAAGGAATGGATTGTTGGCCCAGAAGAGGCCCCAAAAGAGCATGAACAGACCCCACACAAGTACATTGTCAAAGTGCATCACCCAGGATGAAGATTCAACAGGCTCTGCTGCTGCTGGGGGCCAAGGACCTTGGAGAAAGGATGCAATTTAGAGAGGTCACAGTTCAAACACAATACCATAATTTTTTTTAAATGTTTTTGTATGTATAACAGCAATAGATGCCTAAAAGGAGGGATGTGTTTGATTTTATTTCCTCAACTTACCATATCACTTTCTACTATAAACTAAATGTGTGCCCCCCAAATTCACATGTTGAATTCTAATGCCCAAGGTGATGATATTAGAAGGTGGTTTAGGCAGAATGATAAAGTGAAAGTTCGGGGCTCAAACCTGGAAATCACACAGATAGTCCCTATAGAAAGGCAATGATTCCCATTTCCAAGAGCTTATAATCTACCTGGAGAGGAAAAAGCTTTAAAGATTAAAAGAAAAACTACAATAACACTTTTCTATAAACTAAAAATTCAACTGTTAAAAAATATGATTTAAAAAACTGAAGAAAGCATTGCTGAATAAAGCATTTAGGATGCCAAAAATATTATGATTGGAAGTTACTATCACTATATGGGAACTAGCAAATAAGTTACGACCATTTTCCTTGCATGAAAAACAGCAGAGATATTTAATACAGAGATTTATTCAGATATACTGAATCAGTACAAACTACTTTAAGAAATATATACAAATACCCAGGATACATTTAAAAATAGAAGACACAGAAGCAGCAAAAATCAAACCCCAAACTGAAGGAATTCCTAAATGAGAAAGACAGCACAAATATAATAGAAATTATATGCATGTAAATGCAGAAGATATTCCAGAATTTAAAAACTGAGAATGGAAATAGAGTTCACTATTTCCTGAATGAAGGTAACAGGAGACACCAGTATTTAAACTTAGTTGAAAACAAATTTTATAAATTTAAAGAAATAATTTTATAAACATCAGAATAGAAAAACACAGGGCTGGGGATTTAGCTCAGTGTTTCCACCACCTGCCTTGCAAGCACAAGGACCTGAGTTTGATCCCCAATACCAAAAACAAATAAACAGAATGGAAAAACACATGCTTACCAAGGGCCTAAGATGAAAACTTGTCTGAATGCTAGGAAGAGTATGATATCTCTGTAATCCATGAATAAGTGCCATTGATTCTATGTCCAAATTAATTTATGTATAATTCAGTATCCACCTAAACTATTGAAGTGCATATTTCTCACCAAAGTACTCTTTCCAGGGTCAAGGATTTAGCTCAGTGGTTCTGCCGCCTGCCTCACAAGCTCAAGGTCCCAAGTTTGATCCCTATTACCAAAAAAAAAAAAGAGAGAATATAAAATATTCTTTCCTCATAGAACTTAAAAATAGGAATAAATGTAAATGAGGAAATTAAAATTTAGTACAATAATAAAATGTAACAAATATTCATTCACTAAACAGTTACTTCTGTCATCAGCTGTACAATATGCACAGTATAATAGAACTGGCCACTAGGATTAAAATCGACAAGATGGTTTTCTTTCTTTTTTTTCTTTTTATTGAGTTTATTGGTACAATCTAGGTAGACAATACAGTTACATTCATTACTGTGATCCTGTACCTTCACATGACAGGTCACAAGACAGTTTTCCATGTTAAGTGTCAACAGCAGAATCATGGAAATTTTTACACCCATATGTATGTACAGAGTCCACATTCAACCATTTTCACGTATTTTTGACACATGGTTGCATTACAGTCATGTGTCCAAACTATTGCTCAATAAAAATTTCAACTACTGCCTAGACATAACTCTAGCCATTAAGCTGAGTATAAGTACAATTTGTAAAACAAAAAGGAAAAAAGATATATGACTGAACATGAAGTGCACCCTAATGTGTATTTTAGGATATACTTGCTTGGTTATGACAATTTGCTTAAATTCACAGAGATAAGATACTTCCGTGACAAAGAACACCTGAGAAACTTCATGAATACCAACCTAGCAATATAAACAATTCTAAACAATATCCTAGAAAAAGACAATGAAGGTCACAACACCATGAGGCCCAAAAGACCAAACCAATTAGGCAAGGCAAGAAAATGAAGCAGGGGGGGCAGTGTTAAAGCCAACAACAGGACAATAACATGACAATGATAAGTCAAGTCAATGCATATCAGCTGTAACCGTCAATGTCAATGGCCCCAGTTCACCAATCAAAAGAAATAGACTGGCAGAATAGATTAAGAAGCAAAATCCAACAATATGTTGTATACAAGAAACACACCTAGTGCAAAAGGAAGCCCATAGACTGAAAGGGAAAGGATGGAAAACAGTTCTCCGTGCAACAGGAGCTCAGAAAAAAGCAGAGGTAGCTATCTTATTCACAGACAAAGTAAATTTCAAACCAAAACTCATTAAGAGAGACAAAGAAGGCCACTATATCCTTGTAAAGGGAACAATTCAAGAGGAAGAGATGACAATCATAAACATATATGCACCAAATATTAATGCCCCCAACTATATGAAACAAATATTAAGTAACGTGAAAAACTAAATAAGCACTAATACAATTGTAGTGGGGGATCTAAATACCCCACTATCACAAATAGACAGATCATCGAGGCAAAAAATCAACAATGGAATACTAGAACTGAACTAAGCTTTTGAAAAAATGGACTTAATTGACATCTTCAGGTTGTTCCACCCCACAAAATCATAATATACATTCTTTTTGGCAAAATACCTCTACACTGAATACTGCAGCACTCTGAAAAAAGAGATTGAAGAGTAAATAAGGAAATGGAAAGATATCCCCTGCTCCTGGGTTGGAAGATTCAACATGGTGAAAATGGCCATACTACCAAAACTGCTATACAGATTCAATGCAATGCCAATTGAAATTCCTACATTATATTTCACAGAACTAAAGAAAAGAATCTAAAAATTCATTTGGAACCAGAAGAGACCTAGAAAAGTGAAAGCCATTCTAGGCAACAGAGACATGACAGCAGGTATCACAATCCACAACTTGAAACTATACTACAAAGACACTGTGATAAAAACAGCATGGTACTGGCATAGAAAAAGACCAAGGATGAGTGGAATAGATTGGAATAAATAGAAACAACTCCAGATGTACTCAGCTACTTCATCTTTGACACTGGAGGAAAGATAGTTTCTTTAATAAATGATGTTGGAAAAACTGTATTTCAACCTGCCAAAGATTAAAACTAAACCCCTATCTTTCACCATGCACTAAATTAAAATCCAAGTGGATTAAAAATCTAAATATTAAAACAGAAACACTAATTTGCTGGAAGATAAGTTAGGCAGAACTCTTGAAGACCTTGGCATAGGAAAAGACTTTATCAACAAATCCTCAGTAGCACAGGAATTAGCACAAAGAATCAACAACAACCTACAAGGTGGGAAAAAAATTTTACCAGCTGCTCATCAGACAAAGGACTATTATCCAGAATGTATAAAGAACTCCAAAAAATCAGCACCCCTAAATATAAAGACCCAATTCAAAAATGGGCACCTGAAATGAACAGACATTTCTCAAAGAAGTAAAGCAGCAAATAAAAATATGAAGAAATGTTCAACATCACTGGTCACTCAAGAGATGCAGATGAAAACAACACTGAGATTCCACCTCACCCCACAAAGAATGGCTACTAAGAAAACAACCAATAACAAACATTGGTGGGGTGGTGGGGAGAAAGGAACCCTTCTCCATTGTTGGTGGGAGTGCAGACTGGTGCAACCACTGTGGAAATCAATATGGAGATAACTCAAAGAACTAGGATTAGAGGTCCCATTTGAACTAGCTATCCCTCTACTGGGTATCATCCAAAAGAATTAAAAGAATCATACCACAGTGATATATGTTCACCCATGTTTATAGCGGCACAGTTTGTAATAGCTAAAACTTGGAAACAGCCGAAATGCCCATCAGTTGGAGACTGAATAAAGAAGATGTGGTTTTTCTATAAAATGGAGTACTACTCAGCCATAAAGAATGAGGAACCAGAGTCATTCATAGGAAAATGGATGCATATTGAGGTCATACTCTTAAGTGAAATAAATAGGACACATGTAAATACCAAATAGTTTCCCTGGTATGAAAAACTAAAAATGTAAATAAGATCCAAATTGTGTAACTGATAATGTGCAATAGGAAGACAAGGGCTAAAGGTGTAGGGGAAGTGGAAAGGGTAGGGGAAAGGAAAGAAGGGAAAAGAAAAAATATGAGAAAAGGAAAAAATGGAAACAAAGACTATGTAAATAAGGGAGGCCAGAGGGGGTGAAAGGAGGGTAGGGGTATGGGGAAAAAATGAGAACCAAGATCTGTCATGTAAAGGCACAAGATCCCAATGATGAATGGAACTATAGTGTATACTTAAAAAGTACTAATAAACTCAATGAAAAAAAATATATATATATATGAGCAATGGTCTTCTAGTGCTAAATAATGAGCTCACTGTCCTGAAAAGGGCTCCCTTTCAAGCTGGGGAGACAAACACACAGTCACCATGTAACCTGATGAGCCCATCTTGGCTCCCTAGCCATGACTGTGTGTGCTCAGCTGTGCCAGCCAGAGGGACGTGCACTGCTATCATTAATATTAGGCAAAAATATAAAATTGTACTGCCAAGGAAACAGGGAAATCATTTGTCTCAACTACGAGTGTGCAAGTTCCCCTTCCTACCATAATAACCCAACTTGAAAAGTGAGACCTAGCGTGACAGAGGGCACACTGAGAGGGGACAGAAAACCTGCAGCCGTGCAAACAAGAGACACTGAGTCGTAGGCGATTGGTGTCCGTCATGGAGTACACTGGAGGGAAGTTTTGCCTTAGGGGCAGAATTGATGCTCAAAAACATGACCTTTGAACAACTGTAGGCACAGACCTGAGCTGCAATTACCATTAAAATAACTGAGTTCCTTTTAAGTTGAATTACTTCTGAGAAGTGTGGAAGACAAAAATGTAAAGCAAGCACCAACCCACACACAGACACACACACACACACACACACACACTCATTTGCAAACACACATAAACCAGGGTCTGTGCCACAACCCAAGTTGGTGAGAGAATGCCACGGAAATTAAAAATGAAGGGGTCTCATGAATTTAGAGGCAAAAACCTTTGATTGTAAGAGAAAATGAGGAAAGAACTTTAGCTTGAGGAGAAGATGAGGGGGTAAAGCTCTGAGGGAAAAGATCAAGCTGGCCTATTAACAGAGAGAAGAGACTAGATTTATGGGATTGCTGGGGTGGGCTAGGGTTTGGTTGGTCATTATCTCAGTTCTGGTTTTGCATCTCTTGGAGAAGTCCTTGTAGCTTGAGGGCAGTCCGGTTTTCAGGAGAATGATTGCTTCTTCTTGGGGGGAGCGGCGTCTGTTCTGAGGCTCTATCGGAATCTAAGGTGACAGGAGATTTAAAGTCATGACTGGAGACTTTTTGGCGCCTATTTCAGAGCGTAAAATATGTTGTACTTGAAAGTCTGTCTATTTTTTTGGTGTCTTGTCTTGAAGGACAATGAGCTAAGTTGAGTAGATTTAGGGTGATGTACAGTAACTTGTGTTACCACATCCCCTAAATGCTAACTTGCTTCCATGCACAGCTGAGCAGGCACCTGACCCAAAGTTTTAATGTAATAAGGGAGGCAGATACAAAATGAAGGCAGAGATGACAAGCTTTATCCTGTTTTTAGTTATCCATTGGGCATCTAGAGACCCAAGGGAAGTGTCATGTTTTCTTGTGTCTTGTTTTGTTTCAGCAAAAACAACTTTAAGTCTCCAACTGCTTCAGAAGAAAATACAAATCATAGTCTTAATAAGTAGCAAGTGAAGGCCCTGGAGTTTGTGTGTCTTCTGTCCCTCTGTGGTGCTCCCAACAGTCTTATTTTCTCATCAGCTTTGTTCTTGGGGAGCATATGGTAAAGGAATCCTGGCTTTGATCTGACTTTTCAGGTCCATAAGATTGCTCAGGAGAGTGAATGGCGAGAATACCATATTTTTCAAAGGTAACAGGTACTGAGTTAAGGCACAGGAGTATTACCAGCCCTTTGTCCCCACAGTGACCTCTGTTCAACAAAAAGCCTATCTTCCAGCCACACCAGGGTAACGAAAAAGGCACTGGAATTAAATATTACAGACTTAAATATGAATTATTTATGATGGGACATATATCATTTACTGAACTTCACTGAAGACTAGCATATTTCTAATGCAAATATGGGCTCAAATACTCTCATCTGATTTTTTTAACTCGTATTTCTTACTGTGATATTTTAAAGACTTCCTCTAAGGTTACAAAAGCTGCCTGGGCCGGGTAGAACCATATTGCCCAGCGCACTTGAGGTTCCTGCATTCTTTGTGGTCTCTGGGTACATAGCATCCTGCATGATGCTTTGCTTTTCCTGACAAATGGATGACCATATATGATACATATAGAACAATTATAAAGTGCTGAAAAGCAGAAAAGAAGGGCTCCCTACCTCTGCTCCCCAGATCATCAGGCTGGCTTCCAATTACCTAAGAATTGGTAAATAACAGACCAAACCAAAAGGTAACAGAGGTATCACAGAGAGACCCCAGAGAGCAGTCAGATTTGCTATCTAAATAAAGTCCCCATGTGGTCATTCAGGAACACAGAGAGGACACAAGTGTGGAGGGCATCGTCCTATGGGGGGCAACAAGCTGGGAAAACTGAGCATTTGTGAACAGTATTTAGCTTCTTAATCAGATAAAATGAGCCACAAAGATTCTCTGACACATGTTTGATGATATACATAATTGTCACTGAGCTGCATGCTAATTAGATATCAATCCTAAGCAGTTCATCTAAATGACTATGATTAGAGTGACATTTGTACAGCCCACCCCAGCATTTCAGAGCAAGGAGCAAGGGAGGCAAAGCCACCCAGGCAGAAATGGGACCGAGAGGTCCAAGAACTGCTGGCCACTAGGTATCCTTCCCATGCCCCCCACAGGCTCTCTGCTGGAGTTGCTGGGTGTCATTATTTCACTCTTACCCTACATCTTTTCTGCTATGGAGGGATAGTCCCACGGTTTGCTTCTCTGCCAGGTAACAGTGGACAGACATGGATCTCCTGAAACAGCACAGAAAGGATGCAGAGACTGCAGCTTGTCACAGCACAAGCTCTTGGCAGCCAGGGCCCCTCGACCTGGGAAGTCTGGAGACACACACTGTAAAAAACATTCTCCTCACCACCCACTGCATTTAGAAACTTCCCTACAGCTGCACAGATGGCCCTTCCTCAGTACGTAAAGATTTCTCCTGGACCACTGAACGAAGATGCAGGAGCAAGGACCAGCACTATCCAGGGAATGGCAAAATTCACAGGGCGACTTGGGGCAGAGCTCAGTGGGATCTTCTTCTCATGCTCCCAGCAACAGCTGCCATTTACCCAGATCTTTGAGTTTTTCTGACTCTGAGGTCAAGCAAATACTAGATTTCATTTGCTTCTCATCACAAACAGGATACTGAGGCTTAATGAAATCCCTCTAACAAAGGAGAGAACTTAGGACCGAAGACAGTCACTTGGCTGGCAGATAAGCTACAGTTTAAAGGCAATTTGATTTGTTTAGTATAAGTGAAGTATGATTGAAAATATTGTGAATGTCTTTTAAAATTTTGTTACAATAAAGGACATATTGTCATTAATTGCAAAAAAAAAAAAATCCCCCTTGTTTCAAACACACTGTTCTTGACACTTTGGGAGGCAGTTCTGAGAGTCCTCTTTCATGGGTACCTTTAGTCACAGTCTGCCAGGTTCAGTGTCTTGAATCATTTCAAAATACTGAACCTTCATGGTCATTTTGACTTCAGAGAAGAGCCCAAAGTTGCACAGTGCCAAATGCAGTGGATGCGAATGCATCACCTCGACAGAAATTGCCATAAACATTGTGCATTGATTCAGGACATCAGGACAGCCTCCAAAGTGCAACTAAAGACAGTATTTTATCTCCTCTGCAACACTGTCTCCACCACAGTCCTAGAAAAGCATGAAAGTAGATAAGCAGGTGAAAGTAGATAAACCTCATATGCATATGTGCATTATACTCATATATGTTTGTGTGTGGGTGTGTTTGTTTACACGTATGACTATGCATGCATGCAGGTATACAAAGTGTTCTTACATGGGGAAAGTGAGTTTTCCAAAAGAGAAAAATCATTACAAGTTTGCCTTGAAGGTATATTAAAAATTGGTTATTGTAAGAGACCGAGTCAGGAAGACAGCAAGTTCAAACCCAGGCTGTGCACTTAGCAAGACCCTGCCTTAAAACTTTTGAAAAGAAGCTGGGGAAGTAGCTCCCCAGCAAAGGTCCCAGGACTGAAAAGGAGTGGGGATATAGCTCAGTAGTAGGGGACTTGCCTAGCATTCACAGGCCCTGGTTCAATTCCCAGCACTGCCAAAAACAAACTCATTATCTTAAACTGGAAATGAAAAGAATGAAACAAAATATCTTGCTTCACTGATTAGAGTCAGGATGTCACCTTTTCCTAAAAGTATTTGGCAGGAAAACTTGGAACAGATGCTGCCCTTGTGAGGCAAAAACTTTGTGTTCTGAGTTCAGCCTCCATGGACAAACACCATCAAAACACCTTAATCACAAGTAGCTCTGTCCTGGAGGTGAAGAATCCTGAGGTACTCTACAAATTCAGGTCAAAACCATAGCTGGATAGCGAACTGACTCATAAAATAATGTCTGAGAGAAAGGACTTTAAAACCCATATATATTTTTTTCCATTAAGCTTATTGGTACATTTTAGGTATATAGTACAGTTACATTCAACACTAGGATCTTGTACCTTTGCATGACAGGTCTTTGTTCTTATTTTTTCCACATTCCTCTGCCCTCCCTTCACCCCCTCTACTCTTACAAAGATTTACAAAGATTTTTTTCCATTTTTCCTTTTCTCACATTTTTTCTTTTCCTTTCTTTCCTTTCCCCATCCCTCCCACTTCCCCTACAGCTTTAGACAAAAAAATATTTTTTTTAACTACAAAGGAAAAATTTAAATAACTTCTATTCTATCCTCACTTTTAAACATATTTACAGATTGGTAAGAAGCACTGAATATCAAGTAGGCTTATGATAAAAGTTAATACCTCACATATGATTTATGTTAGTAAGAAGAAAAGAACTTCTTTGAAGCATTGATTATCCAGAAAAATTTCTCTCAATAAAACTTATTCAGAATTTTAAGAAAGAACACTGACACACTGAGTTTTTAAAACACCCCACCACCCCATGTGTGCATGTACACACACACACACACACACACAGATTAATATTTTTATATTATATTAAACTCCAAATATTTGCCAAAAAGGAACAAAAGTACTAGAAAGAAAAGCATAATGTTCTCTAAATTTTCAAGTCTGAGCTTCATGAAAGGGATTATAAAATATACCATATTACAAAAAGAATGAGATTTCAGAAATGACAGAATGAGGTAATTCTCTGGAATTGACGAAGTCAAGCACAAATGTGAAATAAATTTAATGTCTTAAAATGGGAAGATTTTTGTGCCAGTGACAGAAACAGGGACAGTCCGATGAGTCTCTGGGAAAATGACAAAGAATCATGGCACAATCAGAGTACAAAATGTTCAGTCCAGTGTTGAAGATTCAGCAATAAAACTCAAGGAGAAGTCACAGCCCAAAACTGGTTTTAAAACCACCTGCTTGGAGCTGCCGGGTTATGGCCGTTCTCAGACAGCCTGTTAAGGTTTGGATCATGGATAGAAGGCGTGGTCCCCAGTGCAAACGTGTGCAGAGGTGAGGTGATTAGGTCATGAAATGGACGAATCCGGTGATGAGACCATAATTTGATAGCGTTATGGGGGGAGGTGATGGAAACAGAAAGCGGAACCTAGTTGAAGGGAATGGGTCATGGGCTTGTTGTGACCCTGGGGCTATTTCTGCTCTACAACCTCTTCTTCTCTGCCTCTTTTTGACTCTGCCTCCTGGCTGCCACAGGTGAGCAGTCTGGCTGTGCTGTGCCTTTCCGCCGTCTTGGTTCTGCCTCATCCCCGGCGTAGAGCAATGGAACCGACTAACGACACCCTGAAACTCCTGAAAGCATGAACCAAAATAAATCTTTCCTGCTGTAAATTATTTTCTTCGGCGATTCCATCACAGTGACAAAAAGTTGACTAACGCACAATCTAAAGACACTTTTGAGAGGGCCAGAGATTACGCACTTAGTCTCAGGTACAAGGTGAAAAGAGAAACAACCAAAGGAGAAAGATAAAGATGGCTGAAGAGGGGAAGGGGCGGTAAGGACAAGCGCCGTCAGCTCAGCCAAGGAAAGGCGATGCTTGCTGCAAACGCAGCATCAGAAACATGAAGGACCAGGAACAAGCGCTGAGCTCCTGATCGTGATCGGCAAAGTTCGCTCCTCTCCAGTCAAGAAATACCTGACGCTCTGGGGGAAGCGTGCAGCACCCGCCTGTGCTCTCCGCCTGCCTATTATCAAGGACATCTTCCCAGTCCTGGAAGGCGAGCATCCTGACGGCGAGGCACTCACCTAACAAGCCCTGATTCCTCCGCCAATTTGGATGTTTCTCACTCCTACATTTAGCTACTTTCTGGTGCTCTTTCTTCTGGGATTGTCTTCATTGCATTCATTTTACCTTAACTGTCCTCACCTGTAACCAATCTTTGCTACTCCACTATGTTTTACCCTAGTTGTATGTATACAATTATCAAAATAACTTCAAGATGTTTTGTATCTTATTCATTCTTCAACCATAGATAAACTTTACGTTACGGCTTGTGACTAGATGTCCCCAAAAAGCCTCACGCCGTCGTAGGTGGGGATTTTTCTGACGTGGCTGAATCTAGAGCTGGAATTAAGGTCCTGTGATTACCAAACCAATGCACTAATTGTTTGGCCCCACCCTAATCCCAGTAGTTTGAATAAGCTACAAGGGGCTGAAAGACGCTGCTAAATTCCCTTACTGCTTTTGCTGTCTCCCACCACCATGAACATGTTGTCCCCCTGTCACCCTGCCTTGGAACAAACGAATTATAAACCGAAACCTTTACAAACTGTGAGCCAAATAAACCTTTCCCCCTTTAACCAGGCATTTTGTCACAACAATGAGAGAAAAGTAACTAAGACACCTTATGAAGCACGTGCAAGGGAAAAGAAGTCATGGTCTCTGTTGACAGCTGGTTTTGAAGCAAAGTCCTTATTAACAGAATTTGATTTTCAACCTGACTCCACTAACTGTCGAGGAGAAACTGATAGTTTACTAAATTTATCTAGTTCACCAGGCCAACACTCAGGATTATGTTTATGGCATTATTGCCAAGGACATATAATGTATCCTTGGCACCTAGTAAGTACTCACTAAGCATTAACAATGCTATTTTAAACCATAACACCCACAAACATTAGGCACACAGTTATCACTAACTGAGAGAAGGGTTAGGTTCTAGTGGAAATAGAGAAGCTAATGCTTCCTCTGAAACAAATAAAGCCAGCAGAGAAGCTACCAGAACCACGGCATGCTTTACTCCCTTCAGACTTCTGGGAAGTTTCACCTAGAGTTTGGAAACTTGAGCCAAGCCTGTCCCTCAGCTGAGCTCTATGTATGCACCCTGAAAAGTTCCAAGTGATGAGAGATTATGATAGGAAAAGTCTCTTGCTAATGAGGCCAACAGTCAGATCTACCCTAGGGAGAGGGGTGGAGGAGTTTATGATGCAGACTAGGGTGCAATCCCATGATGAAAGGGAAGAACTATATCTGTTTAACAATACCTGGATGCCCACGGTTTCTCTCACAAGGTGGAGTCAACCAGCGCCAGAAAATAGAGCTCCTCATCTTGCATTGGGGCCTGATAGATAGAACTCACCATAAATTGAAAACACTAAGTCAAAAATGCATTTAACAACCAGGACATTGAGGCATATACCTAAAATCACATCATTCTGGGAGGTTGAGGCAGGAGAATCCCAACTTGGAGCCCCATGTGAGCAACTTAGCAATGGCAAGAACTTTTCTCAAAATAAAGAATGAGAAAAATGGATAAATATTGAGGATATACTCCTAAGTGAAATAAATAAGTCACACGTGTAAATACAGAACAGTTTCTCCGGTGTGAACAAACTATAATAATACATAAGATCCTAATGAGATAATTGACAATGTGAAACAGGAAGAAAAGAGCTAAAGGTGTAAGGAAAGTGGGAAGGGTAGGAGAAAGGTAGTAAGGGAAAAAAATAGGAGAAAATGAAAAAAGGAAATAAAATGTTTGCAAATGGGGAGGGGAGGAGGGGGTGAAGGGAGGGCAGGGACAAGGGGGAAAAATGAGAACCAAGACCTGTCAAGTAAAGGTACAAGATCCCAATGATGAATGTAACTATACTGTATTCCTAAAATGTACCAATAAACTCAATGAGAAAATAAAGAATGAGAAAAAGGGCTAGAAGTGTACCTCAGCTTGAAGACCCTGAGTTTAACCCACTGTACTACAAAATAAAATGCATTTAACACATAACCTACTGAACATCATAGCTTGGCAACCCGGTACATGAGAGAGTATTGATTGTTCCACCTCATGATCATATTGCTGGCTGGCCCTGACCCTGACCAACATCTCAAAGATCAAAATTACAATTTAGTGTACTGAATACATATTGCTTTTATACCACAGTAAAGTCAGATGGCCATGGGAGACGTCCACAATGCATGTCCGCAGTATCTCACGTAAAAAGCTGCAGAACTCTCACTGTGTAATTAATCTAGGGCTAGGAGTGGTGGCTCCCTGATGCTGTTCTGGTTGGTTACATCACAGGGGCCACTGGAGCCAAGCACAGAGGGAGTGAAAGCAGAGCTGAGAGTCAGTGTCTGTTGATAGCAAGCAATGACATTCCAGTTCCATTTTCACTCAGAATAAAGCGCTTCTGAAAGTTTCCACAACCCAATGCCCAGTCAAGAAAAGGAGGCACCAAATTATTTGACCAAAGTATATTTGGATCTATTGACTATCCAACACAGTTCACAGCTTTAAACAATGAGAAGAAGACCCCAAAAGCATGGATCTGATCAAAGAAATTAGACCATTTCTGGATTATTAAACCAATTTTAAAGTATACGTTTATAATAATACCTTTCCCTAGGCACCAAAATGAATGACTCTTAGCGGAAGAGTTACTATCCAACTAAATATTGAATCCGGGCAACTTTTTTTAAGTGTTTACCTACTTTTTTTTTTTTGGTACTGAAGATTGAACTCGGGACCTTGCACTTGCGAGGCAGGCAGCGGCAACACTAAGCCAAAGCCCCAGCCCTATCTACTTTCAAAATAAATGACCTACATCTTGTTCCTTCCTATGTTTATCAACAATATTGTAGTATTAAAGTATCTAAAGTATCAATTTCTCAGAAGATGCAGACTAGGGTAGTTAATGCTACCAAAAAGATTTTCAGTATTCCAGTTCTAATGCATATTCTTTTTAAGAGCATTTTTCTGCTCGTTGTTAATGAATGGCTTGTCTACCTGATAAACCTGGTCCTCTGGGACTAGAAGCACAGTACCAATTCTGTGGTATAACTAGAAGAACATGCATTGTTAAAGGGAAGTGTAAAGAAATGAATGAATAAAGTGATTTTTGCAGTGAGAAGACTTGCTTTACTCTGCTGTAACTCAAAGTGTGTGTAGAAATCTTTGTTGTGTTGAACCTAGCTGAATCATGGTCCTGCTTTGCCTCTGCCTGTCCCTGCTCTTTCCAGTCTACAAACCCATCCCTTTGACTCAATTTGCAAATCCCTAACTTTCTGCTTTGCTTAGGGTTAGAACTTCCTCCTGGTCTTAAATCCTCTGGAAAACAGTTCCCTCTGTCCACAAGACAAGACCCCAGAGTGCTGAGAGGTCCCGTGGTGATGTCCAGCATGGTTCAGATGAAAAAGAAAACTCTCTGGAAAGTTAAATTCAAAGGCAGTAAAGAAGTTAGCATTAATTGACAAAGTTCCCACCTATAAATTTTTAAATGAAACCAAGTCTATGTGGACTAGACTTTACCAAAACCTCCCGGTCTCAAGTGTACTAAGAGAAACTGTGCTTTCATCTTTTTAAATCTCTTTGAGAGATTCTACACGCTAATGCTACATTCTAATATTAACTGACTCTTCCTGGAAAGCCTATTTGCCATTGTTGCCAATTACAACAAACATATTTTCCCATACTCATCTTTCTTATCCCTACAAGATGCATTACTTGGTTGAAATGACTTCTTATAGACAGGCGGGAAGGATGTTCGTGAGACAGGGTAGTACTCAGTGGTTGATTAGTGGTTTTGTAAATTTCTGAATACCTTCTAACCATTCTGAGAAAATGTCATGTGTCTGAGAAAACCATCAATGTGACTGTACTGGTTTTGTTTTTTACTGATGTTACCCTGAGTGCCACTGAGAACTCTTTTTTCAGACTGTGTGTACGATGAAAGAACCAAGGGAGAGCTAGGGGGAAAAAAAACACATGAAGATGGGGGAAATGGAAAGCAACGGTAAAAAGTAAAAATGTCTATGAACCAACTGGAGGTGTTGCTGAGTTGTGCCACTGAATGGCTGTGTGACATGCTCACCTCGACTTCTACACACAGCCAACTTCCAGCCCCTGGACATTAACAGGTTATGCATGGAAGAAGAACTCTATAACTGCATAAAATAGGGACACTGAGGGTAACAACTGTGGGACTAAGAAAGTCCTGGACCTGACTGAGGAGGATGATACGAGGTTTCCCTGCCTGGTTCAACCCCTGAGAACACTAGGCCGCATTCCCAGCAAGACCATGGTCCTGGGGCTGGTAGAACCAAGCAGGGAACATAACACACCTGATCTCTCTACAATCTGTTTATGCTTCAAGTTGCATGAGTGACCCTTGTGCAATTATGACCTTCAGAAGAGCACTGATCCTAAAAGTTAAATATTCTCAGCAAGGCATAGTGGCACACGCCTATAATCGCAGCACTCAGGAGGCTGAGGCAGAAAGACCATTGTGAAACCAGCCTGGGCTACATAGTGAGTTCCACGTCAGTCTCAACTACATAGTGAGACCCTGTCTCAAAAAAACAAAACAAACAAAAAAAATAAATAAATACTCTCAGAGGAATAGAACATGAACTACCATCATTGAACCACCCCCTATCTGCAAGCTCTCCAAACTGCTGAGGCCACCAGACTCTGTACGAAACACCCAAAGCTCCTGAGACACCTCTTTAGTAGAAGAGGTCTAGGTAGCCCTACTCACTGCCCTCATTCGAACCCTTAACTTTTAGAACCATTCCTCGACTGTACAACCCTCACTGACCCTGGCTGGCCAGCTAAGACTCTGGAGAAAAACAGGTACTTGCTCATGAGAAAAGTTTCAGCTCCCTCCTCGGTGACTTACAGTGTTGGGCAGAGCCTGCTGCCAGCTGCAGAGGGACAGCTCCCTACGCCAGCTATGCTGAGGCTTATTTTTCAACTGTCTGTCAGAGTGACTGATCATAGCTCCCTGCTCTCTTCTCCACCTCATTTTCAAGGGACTTCTTCTTTCTATAATCCATAAATCCTTACTTTCATGTGAGGCTTCTATATGATACTTTGTAAAATGCCTTTTGAAAGCCTCTGCAGAAAATATAACCCATGTCCCAGACTTCTTTCTCTTCACTCTTTCTTCAGTAATGAAATCAATTTTTTTAAAGGGAGACATAGAGCAGGGCAGGGACAGCTCCTGGATGCCTTCCACTGAGGATCTCAAGGCACTCAATGCAAACTCTGTGTGTTTTACCTTCATCGTGTGCTTTCTGAGAAAGGAAAAGATAAATCTGAATTCTTCCATAGACCTCTCTTTCCTTGAAACATCAAAAGGGACGCTCTCAAAAGTAAGTCTATATTCCAAGTTGTCAGGAATCATGCATAGGCTCCACATAATTAAAATAACAAGACATTGAGAAAACAGTGAAGTAACTGTTACACTTTAATTCTAAAAGATTACACAAAAGCCTCATGTGTGTGGAAGGTGACTGTGCATGGAGACATTATTCTCTTCCGTGGGTTCATCCACTGATGAGTTCAGTAGCTCTTAGGGGGTGGGGCCTGATTGAGGTGGGTCCCTGGGGGCGTGACCTGGAAGGATGTACACTTGCTCACTAGCTCCTAGTGTCTCTCTCTCTCTCTCTCTCTCTCTCTGTCTCTCTCTCTCTCTCTCCCTTACTGTGCTGTTCTTGCCTTAGAGACAGCCAACCATGGACTAAATCCTCTAAAACTGTGGATCAAAATAAAAATAAACGTCATCTCCCTTAAGGTGCACAAATTGGGTACGTTGTCCAACCAAGAGAAAAGCGAAAAGTGAGAAAATATAGTGGCCCAAGGCCTCTTCCCATGGAACCAGGGGCTTATCACCCAAAGACACAAGCATGGCCCTCTCAGAATTGCCTGGAGTCATGAGAGAGTACTTCCCGGTAGATTAAAAAAGAAAGAATAGCTACAGAGTCTACTTGGTTCAGAAAATCCTAGAATCCCAGGAGTATAAACCACTATTTTCTGTGTCATCACATCCCTGTTACCTATTAACAGAGTAAAGTCAATGAATGTGACACTGGAGGGGAGGAAGGGGTAGGGTCCACAGACAGGAGGATTTTGCTCCAGAAAAGCCCAAATGTTGGCACCAAAGGAGGTCGTAGAAAAGACAGACTTAACAAAGGGCAGTGAGGGCCATGGTCATGGGCCTCATGGCAGACCCAGGGGTGGCCAGGTCTGGAAAATGCTGTCTGCTCTTTGCTGACAACCTGTAGTATGAGCAGAAAGATCACTTGTACTGCCCCAGATGGTTCCTCTGGTATCCACTTGTTTACTTTTCACTACTTAAAAGTATGATAGAGCCAGGGATTTAGCTCGGTGATGCCACCACCTGACTCACAAGCACAAGGACCCGAGTTCAATCCCCAGTACCAAAAAGAAAATTAAAAAATGAAATCATGATCAAGCCCTCCCAAGGCTCTGTATTTGTGTATGAGAAGGCATTTGTACCAGCTAGGCTGTCTTGGTTACTCTCTCATCACTGGGACCAAATATCTGATAGCCACAAGTTACAGAAGGTCAGGTGTGTTCAGCTTGTAAAGATTTCAGTCCATAGTTGGTTGGCTCCAAGCAGAGCAGTATGGCAGAGGGGCGTGACAGAGGAGCAGCAGTCTGGGTCATGGCAGGCAGGAAGCAGCAGTCTTCCTTCTTCTTATCCTTTTTATTCTATCTAGGCTACAAGCCTATTGGTTGGCGACACCCACATCCAGGAAGGTCTTCCCTCTTCACTATATCCGTCACCTACACCTAGAACTGTGCTAGTCCGATCAGTGGACTAATCCAGTATCACATATATGTGATCCAGTGTCACACACCATAATCCAGGCACCTTCCACAAGCCCCACCTATGAGTGCACGATACTTTGGGGGGACATCTAGATAGATGTTGTAACACAGACAATCTACAGATCTTTATCCTTAATTATCTCTGCATTGGCACCTGTGTGTAGGATGAAAGAATCTGACTATACATCTCACAAAAGAAATAAGTTCAAATTTAATTCAAATAACTGCAACCTTAAAAAAATAAAAGTAGCTAAGCTCACCTCCAGATGAAGAAACTTAAGAGGATTTTTTTTTTTTTACCTTTCTTTAAAAATAGACTCTACTTCATCCTTCATATGAACTGGATAAGAATACAGGACAATAGCACAGTGATTTGGGGGCCAATTTCCTTTAAATACCTCTTCCATAAGATATTGAACCCTTTTGGTATTTGGAAGCTTCAGGACTCTGTCTTCTGAAAAAGCTGCATAAATTGAGGAGTTCTTCCAATAAAGTTGGGTCTAATATCTCCCTGATCATGGATCCTCGGTGCTCGAGGGTCTGACTGATTGGGCCTTCTCAGCAAGATTTCCCATCACAATGATGACCATTCAAAGTGCCTCCGCTCACAGCTGTCTGCGTCTCCTTTATTAAACCCTTTTGTGAGAGCTTTATAATTTAGCTGCGAAAATCAGTGTGAGCTAAAGCTCTAGCTGCAAGCTGAGAACGACTTTTTTTAAAAAAGTCATTTAAACTGCATTTTCAGGCATTGGGGGATTTAAAACTTTGGGGGCTGGCAATAGCATAAAATAATACTTCATCCCTGTCTCAATTTTCTGCTTAACCCTAGTATCCAATAGAAAAAGGTTATATTTTTCCAAACTATTTGAAGAATGCTTTATTTGAAAAAAAATATTTTCTTTCTGAAAGTCTGGCTCCCTTTGTCTCTTTCTCGCTCTCTCTCTGATAAATTACTTAGAATATGTTCTATGTACAAATAGAAATAAATCAACTTTTCCAAAATACTGATCTTGTGTTTAACTTAGGGCAATAAGTAGGGACCGGAAAATAATTAAGTTCTATACTGGTGTTTCCCAAAGTGCGGCCCACGGAGCACATCCATTCCAGAGCCCCTGAGTTCCATCTCACGTCTGGAAGGGACCCACCGAGTGGACTCAGAGTTGAACAATGGCCCAGAAACCCACACGCCCACTCAGGTTCACACCCTGCCCTATCTGGGCCTCAGGCATGGCAGAGAATCTTGGTGCAGCGAAGCACTTCTGCTGTGTCCAATGATGAAGAAAAATTTATGATGTATATGAAGATTCAATCAAAAGCACAAAATTAGAAAAAATGGTGATCACTGAGAGCGTTTGTCTGCTGGCTCTTTACTTCTGCTTGACTCATGCAGGAGACAGACTCCTAGTGCATTTACAGTAATTACATCCCATTTTAGCTATCAAGAAAAAACATAACCTACAGCATGGGGAGAGGATATGTAAATACTTGTTTTTTAGGAATGCAAAACTTTAAGGAGAATTGATTGGCAAGTAACTAAATGAGGCATAAGTGATGCTGGCGGTAAAAAGGGAACTGGAGGTTGCAGAGAAGGTCTGAGTCTGGTGAAGTAAGTCACCCTCTGGGAGTCTAGAGGGTCCAGAAGGCACTGGGTTTGTGTGGGGAGCTCCTGAAATAAGGACCTCCAGCCCTGACTGTGATGAATGCTGCAGGTCAGACAGACCCGAGAAGGAGCCCTCCGTGTGAGCTCCAGGACAGCAGCTCACAGCCATGGCCCTTGACAGCTCTCAGGACATGGTTTCAGCTTAGGTCACTTTCTAAACACCTGGCTCAAGAAGTATGATGACAGAGAACAAATTCTAACTTATTAAGAACCATATTTATGGGGCCGGGAATTTAGCTCAGTGACACCGTGCCCGCCTCACAGGGCAAGGTCTGAGTTAAATCCCCGGTGTCGCCAAAAAAAAAAAGAAAAAAAAAACAGATTTATGTACAAAAAATTGGTTTTGGGCTGAGGATTTAGCTCAGTGGTTCTGGCACCTGCCTTACAAGTGCAAGAACCGGAGTTCGATCCCCAGTACCAAAAAAAAGTCAACAAAAAAAATGATTTTGTGGGTGACAGGCAACCTCCACAGCAGAAACTATTGCATCACCCGTGGGTGAATAAAAACAAAGAAAAAAAAAAACTAAAGCAAAGTGGAAGTCAAAGATAAGGAGCATCTGTGGAAAAACTAAGTTGAACTTCATATTTCATTTATTCTACTTTTTATTTCTAGCTCAATGCCTATCGGCATCTCAGATCCTTCTCATTACACATGAGCTCATAACTTTCAGCACACACAATTAGACCCTCTGTACAGTTTTGTTTATAAGCCTATTAATACTTTCTACTGGACTTATTAGCATGTACTAATTTGTATAAATAACAGGGTGGTTGTGACATTTTCATACATGCATATAACACTGATCATATCCACCCTCCCTAAAACCCTCTCCCTCCCTACTACCCTCTCTTACCCACTTCCTTGATCCTTTTCCTCTTTCCTAATAGCCCCTCTTTTACTTTTGAAACATATTTTCCCCTAGATTCCACATGAGTGGAAACATTGGAACTTGTCTCTCTGTGTCTGGCTTATTTTGCTTAACATAGTGATCTCCAGTTCCTCCCATTTTCCTGTAAAAGATATGATTTTTGTGGCTGAATGGAACTCCATTGTGTATATATACCACATTTCCAAGCACTCCGTTTTTCCAAACATTCAGGTATAAAACACTGACATTCATTTTGACTTTACTCAGACATCTTTCCTGCTCTCTCGCCATCAAACCTGCTACAAAAGAGCTTTGCCTTCGTAACATACCTTAGATTCTCGCTTCTCTTCTCTGACTACACTAGCTGCAGTCATCTTCCACCCACATGGGCAGTGTTCTTAGTCACTTCCAACTCCTTCTCCAAAGCCCTGTGATAACTTTTCTAAAGGACCTTTCTCATCAAACTGGTCCTCATCTAATCACTACCACCAGCCCAGTCTCGTCATCACCAGAACAAACTACCTAGCTTATCTTCTAAGGAATTCTCCAGAGTGTCTCCGTCACCTACACACCCCAATGGCAACCAATCCTGAATAGTCGTGATGTGCTGGACCTCCAGGTCTGCAGTGTAGACTCAGTTCTTCTCTGTGCTGAAGTAACACCTACCTGCAATTCATTTCCCTCGGTTATTTCTTTCCTCTGAGCTTGTGCATCAATCCTAGGAAATTCCTTTCTCCTTGTCTCCTGTAGACTTCTCACTTCCCTTTCCTGATTTCACATTAGCTTGTGTCCATCTTCCTCCTACAAGACTGTAAATCTCTCAACTCAACTTTACTGCTCCAGTTCTTCCCTCAACTCACCCAGGCTCACTATTCCCATATTCTTTTCCTATATTTACCCTTCTTTTGTGTAAGACCTCTTCATCCCACCATCATATATTGTTGGCATTTATTAAGTGATGTGGTCAATTCGATGACTTTAAATCAGAAGTGTTTACAAATCAGCACATACCATGCCTAAAACACAGAAAGAAAAAAAAAAGACCTGTGTGGAATGTTTCCACTAAGATTTCTGCCTCCATGTGGCTACCCAAGAAAAACAGGAATGAACACATCTCCACTGGGGACTCATAGAAGTTCAGGCCTGGTGGGAGAGGAGCACAGGGCAGGACTTTGAGACATGAAGACTGAGCCTGACTGTCCTCGGAAAAAAAAATGGAAACAAAGTCTTTGTAAATAGTGAAGGGTGGAGGGAAGGCAGAGGAACGGAGAAGAAATAAGAACCAAGACCTGTCATGTAAAGATAGAAAATCCTAGTGATGAATGTAACTGTATTGTATACCTAAAATGTACCAGTAAAAAAAATCGTCCCTGTTGCCAATCTACCACCTCTCCCAATCTTTTATAACTCCCTTTTATGGGCCAGAGATTTAACTCAGTGGTGCCACACCTACCTCACAAGTGCTAGGTCCTGAGTTTGACCCCCAATAACCCCCAAAAAATTTTTAAATAGCTCCCTTTCTACTCTTTGTTTCTGTGAAGAATTCTTTCGTTTTAGATTTCACATGGTAAGTAGAATATATATAAGTGTAGTATTTGTCTTTCTTTCCATGTCTGGCTTATTTCAGTTAACCTAATGTCCTATGTCTACTTCAATGATATGGCAAATGACAGAATTTCTTCTTTTGTGAAAAAGGCTGTATAGTATTCCATTGTGCATATAATATTTTCTTTATTCACTCAGCCATTGATGGATACTAAAGTTACTGCCATATATTGGCTATTATGAATAATGGCACAATGAACTTGGGATTGTAGATATCTTCCTATGTCCTACTTTTAATTCCTTCGACGTATACCAAGAAATTTGTGACTGGATCAAAGACAGGGATTCTGCAGGGTCATATTTCAAATGTCAGAGAGAGTTCTATGATCTTTCCTATAGAGTTGGCATTTTGTAGACTCATTTGCCACAACTCACTTCTAATTTTCCAATATGTAAGTATGTAGGTCAGCTTTCTACTGCTGGGACAAAAATCTGATTCCCACAACTTAAAGGAGGAAAAGTTTTATTTGACTCACAGGTTCAGAGATTATAGTTCATGGTCAGTTGGCTCCAAAGTAGAGCCATCATGGCATAGAAATCTACTCACCAAATGATATCCAGGAAGCAGAGAGCAGAGGAAGACAGAGAGAGGAGAGAGCCAGGGACCAGGTGTAATCCCCAAGCTTGAGTCCCCAAGACCTACCCAGACACATTCAGAAGTGTGCTTTACTAATCTGATAGGCTCTTCTTAAGCCAATGAAGTTGGTCACCAACATTAACCTTTACTGTAAGTCATTTTTCTCACTGTGGGATAGCATGATGATATAAACATGGCCATGGATGCCAACTGCCTGTGTTCAGAATCAAGCTATGTTAACTTGGGCAATATACTTCACTTCTCTATGCCCAGGTCCTCAAATGTAAAAATGTAAAATGTCTGTTGTAATGCAATAAAAGAAAAGCAAAAATAGCTACGGAATGATCACAGAGAAAATAAAAATCCCTTTACAAGCCCAGGAGACTTACTGACAGGGATAAATTGTTACACAGAGACTTTACCCAAAAAATAACTTTGGTACTTTGTCAAAAATCCCCTGGGCCTGCGAAATTTCAGAGTGACCAGTCTGTCTTTGGTATGAATGCGTTATGGACTTGCAAAGTTTGCAGCCAACAGGATTCACGTCATTTCCCACCATGGACTCATTTAATTCTTGCTTATCCCCAAAGACTCCTGAGCTCTGCATTTCCCTCCCTTCTTTTATTATGGAAGCCTCAATCCTGCCTTGCCTCACTGGAACTAAACTGAACTTCTGTATCCCAATTTGCAAATCTATTCAGTGCCCAGATCAAACTGTCCTTGCTTTTATTTTAATTCCATTTGTGAGAGTTCACGGTAGACAGAATAATGGTCCCCCAAAAATGTCCCTATCTTAATTCCCAGAACCTGTAAATATGTTTCTTTACTGGAAAAAAGGACTTTACAGACGTGATTAAGTGAAGGCCCTTGAGATTACAAATGATGCTGGATTACCCTCCATGGCTCTGTAATTTAGATAGTGACAAAGGCACTGTATTAGTTAGATGCAATAAACCCAAAACTATCGAGAATTTTTTTAAAAGCTCTAGAAAGAACGAGAGAAATAAGTAAAGGAAATGGGAATCTGAGAATATAATGCAAAAGAATAAAGTGTGAATGATACAATACTAAGAATAAGTTACACTGAAATATGAAGAGGTACTTTTATTGAAATGAAACCAGTGAATAGATCAGTAGCAGGGAAAAAAAATATTCTTGGTATCTTCTTTATGTGCTTCTTCCCCAAAACGTCTTCTATTCCACAATATCAGAAAAAGAACATGTCAAAAGTTGAAAGATCCTATCTGTGGAAGTCAGTTGAGCCCTCAGGAAGAGAAGTCTCGCACAAATCTGATGTGTTATTTTGGTGTCAGGGAAAAGTTGCCCAGTCAACAACTCAAAGACTGAAGGATGGAACCTATGTTTACCTTGGCAATACTGGTCTGGGTCCCGGTGATGACTATGAACACCACACAAGCAGAAGTGGATAATACTATGCACTGAGGCAGATCTTCCTGAACGCTGGCAAAGTGACTCTCACTGCACATGAAACTGTTTCTAGAAAAGCCGTGTTATGGCTTGTGTCTAGATGTCCACCCACCGGAAAGCTTTATTCAGTCACAGGCAGGGGCTTTTTCAGAGATGGCTAAATCTAGAGTGTGTAATTCGGGGATTCAGGGTGTGTGATTACTAAATCAGTCCACTGATTAACCAATTTGGCACCGCCCTAATCCTGGTAGCCTAGATAAAGTATAAAAAGGGACAGAAAGAAGCTGCTAAGGTTGCTAGTCAAGTCTCTTGTTTGCTTTACTGCTTTTGCCAGCCATGAACTGTTTCTCCTCTGCAATGGCTGTCCTCCCTGCACCCTGCCTTAGAGCCAGCCGATTATGGATTGAAATCTCTACAAACTGTGAGCCAAACGAACCTTTCCCCCTTTAACTTTTGCTGTCAGGTATTTTGCCTCAGCAATGAGAAAAGTAACTAAGACAAGCCTTCAAACATGGTTACTTGGAAAGTTTTGATTTTTACTCTATTTTTAATAAATATTTCTGATTTGCCCTTGGCATCAGCTCAAATCATCCCATGCCCTTCTGAGCACCAGCAGAGACCACTGAACACCACCAAATCTTCAGGGCAGCCTCTCCACAGTGGAGTTTGAAAGAGGAGGCGAGGACGTTCTGATCAGAATTCCACACGCCTGGCATTCCTGCCTCACATGACACGCTGTCACCGTTCTTCTGTGGGTACAGAGCCTAAGATATGATAAAATCTGCCAAGAAGTGGTTTATCTGTCCTGCACAGATGCAAAAAAAAAAAAAAAAAGCTTTGTCAATTACTCTGGCTTGGTTTAATCAGATGTCTTTGAATGTGGGAAGAGAATAAAATCTGCTTAATAAACATGTCTTGCTTAAAAGCTCTTTGTAATAGCTCAATATTTGTTTCCTTTTTTCCCTTTGCTTTTTTTAATGCCTTTGAAAGCTGCCGTTTGAAGCGTGATGGCTGAACTTTCCCGGCTCAGCGTGTTCGCACAGATGAGAAGAGAAGCTGCTATTGTGAGCCTGCTCTTCTTTTGGCAAATGAGATAAGGCTCAGAAGAAAGCCGCCACGCCATCCTGAAATTTAGGAAGACGTGGAACCAAGAAGTGTCTGGCGTTGGGCTTTTAGGAACGCTCTTATATTATTTATATGAAGACACAAAGACACAAAAGGCATCTTCCTTATAAGGAAGGAAGCAGGGCACATCGACACCACAAACGAACTAGTTAACTACCCCGGCAGCGTGAAAGCAGAGCCAATATAAGATTTTTCTAAGGAATGAAACTTTATGGGCATTGGATTTTTTTGAGACCCAGAAAATAACAATTTCCATGGTTTGCTTGTATTCTTTTTCAGAACCTGGAACTCCCACTCCTTCTTAAAAAGTAGGTTAGCATTTTAAGTCAAGTATTATGGAGCATGAATAGCTCCACCCCACCCACTTAGGGAAAAAAAATAAAAAGACAGCTGTCTTTCCAAACTTGCAACTGACTAGTTATTCACACTCGTACCCATGGCTGCCATCATCCAGCTGGAAGATTCCATGGCGTGTGGCCATTCCGCACTGTCACTCTGTTTCTGGAGACTACTAAACAACTATTTCTTGCCCACACAAGTCTTATTGTGACAGGCACACCACTAGGGATCAGGCTGGCTTGGAAGAACCCAAGGTGTTCCATTTAGTGCCTGTGAACTCGCTACATTGACTGCACTCCTCCGTCACCAAAATCCATCCAGAAACAAAGCCCCAGGACTTTGGGGAACAGTAAATGGAATAATGAATGTCACTCACTGCTTCATTATGAACACGAAATGCATGTGTTTGTGATATTTTTATCCTCGACATCCTGCCATAGGTCAAAAGGATTTCTGTATCTCTAATATGTATCTGCAATGATTTCCAAATAAACTGGCTCCAGTGATCTGAACAAGTTCCACTGCCACTGCTTTTCTTTGATTTTTTGATGCCTTTTGAAACATTTTTACACTAATTCACAACTCATATTCTAAAACAACATTCCCAGGGAAATGTCAAATTTATAAGACACTATCTTGGGTCAAAATGATTCACACTGACAGCCTGAAATTAATCAACCCCTGTACATCTTCCTGATGCCACATTTCTGCCCTAAGCAAGGAGGAGTGACCTAGAGGAAGTAGGTGTCTTGCAGCCATGAAACTCCAGGGAAGTACACCGAGTGTTGACAGGAGAGATACGAGCCCAGACCTGGATGTATTCCTAGAAGCCCCTCACATCCCTGTTCCTTTCCTCCTCGCCACTACACTGATTATTCCTTGGGCTACTTTTCTGAAGCTCTTGCCATCAGCTACTTTCATGTAGCCAAATGCATCCCTAGTTGAAATAGTGGGACCCAGTTATCAAGCACCTAAGCCACAATGTTCCAGTCAATTCTACCTTTCCTAGTCCATCTACCATAGATGTCCCGATTTTATGAGGAAACAGAACATCTTTCAGATCAACAGAGATCCACCCCTTGTTCTTGATTTGGAAACCACAGAGTGTGAGGATGTGGTAGCTTGAATTTGGTTGCTAATGATTTTGTAAAGGTAGAGACCAACCTACCCAACTGACCAGAAATGACTATTTTAAGGCCCTGTCTGTTGACCTTGACAGCAGAAGAGGTGGGCACATAATGGTTTTCATGTTGCTCATTCTCTTCTGTGCCACGTGATGTGGAGTAAGAGTTGGGAGGAGCTACTAGGCAGGTAAATTATCAAGGTCTCTCTTCAAATGTTACCTCCCAAGAGAGGCCCTCTTGAACCACATTGTCACAAAAGAACCTCCACAGACCTTTCTGTGATCGTCAACTTTCTGTTACTGTAACTATGGCCTGAAATGAATAAAATTATAAGGAAAAAGTTCATCTGGGCTCACAGTCTCGGATGTTTCAACATCGTCACTTGGCCCTGTTATTTTGGGGCTGGTGATAAGACAAATCTTGGCAGGAGCGTGTGATGGAGGAAGCTGCTTGCCTCGTGGCAGCCAGGAAGCAAATAAATATGACAGAAAGCGGAAGGTCCCAATATATAGACCTGATGCGTTTATAATGCCCCCCCAAGCCTCATGTGCTCATGGGGGGTTTGGGGGAGGTGATTAGAAAGGGGGGCTGATACTCCCATGTTTGGATGGTGACTGGATTATACAGACATATCTGGCTTGCTGTTAGGTGCAGTTCAGTCAGTTCAGTCATAAGCTGTGCGTATAACACAGTAAGATATATCCCCTTCCCACTTCCTCCCTTGACTCTCTCCACTTCCTGTTTGGTGTTGCGTGCACAGCTTTCCTCTGCGCAGCCCTTCCACCACATCACTTCTGCCTGGAGTCTACCAACCATGCAAGGACTGAAATTCCAAACCATGAGCCAAAATAAAATTCTCCTCCCTTAAATTGCTGGTGTTGAGTATTTTGTCCCAGCAATAAGAATGTGACCGACAGTCAACTAGAAATATTTATCTTGGGGAGTTCCATGCTGCAGAATCCAAGATGCATTAGTCAGCATCTAGTCAGGAAAAAAAACAAAGTCCATTCTGAATATTTTAGAAGATAATTTAATACAAGGCATTGGCTACCCAGGTAATGAAGTAGCTTAAAGGCCAAGAGGCAGTGAAGGATCCAAAACAATACCAAAACCATGTCTGTGCCCAACCTAGGGATGGAGGGTGAACAAAAGAGACAGGTGTGTTACTAGATGCCGGAGGCTTCAACCTCAGTGGACTTTCCCACTGGAGGATGGAACCACAGTGAGGACTATGAGTCACAATCCGAGGCTGAAACAAAAGCACTGCTCAAAGTAGGGGGAAAGACAGAGAAAAAAATACCTGGTCCAACTCTACCAGAAGTTCAACAGCAAAGATACTAAAAAAAAAAAAAGCCTAATCACCTACACTTATAGAGCAAAGGAGAGGGGACTCAGGAACGGATCTAAAAGCAAACCAGGGGCTGGGGATTTAGCTCAGTGGTTTTGCCGCCTGCCTCGGGTTCAGTTCAATCCCTGGTACCAAAAATAAATAAACAAACAAACAAATAAAAAATAAATAAAAGCAGACCAGGCAAAGAAGCAGTGCACTGGACAAGGAGATCCCATCAGCTGAGCAGGAGCCTTCGAAGGGATGGGAGTGCGGAGGGGATGGAGAGGATAACAAGGAAAAATGGAGACTGAGTAACAGAAAACTTCCCATCACCCATGTGATGCAAAATTGACAAACGTTAAAAACCTGAGTCCAACGTCCTCTAGGGTTTCAATAGCATTTCTGCAGGCTAGTTGCTTCTCATGGTAATTAGCTGTACTTGCAAATGTGTTTAGCTCATAAGAAGGGGAACAGGATAGCATATAAACTGGCTCTTTCACAGTCTTCATGGCAGTTGCTTTGCAAGACAAATCATGCTCAAAAAATAAATAAATAAAAATTAAAGTTAAAGAGAGAGAAAGCATGCTCATATTGAAGAATGTGAAACAGAAAGGAGAAAATAGGAAGTCTACTTAAAGTCCTAAGTTCCATAAAAATGCCATTATCAATAGTAATTTGTGATTAGCAATTTTAAAACAAGAGAATGAAAATTAACTACAGAAGGAAAATGCCAATCAGCAATATCTCTATATTATGTTCTATTACAACTTAGAACCGATAAAAACATCCATGCTTTAGTTTAATTGATATTGACCAAAAAAAAAAAAAACTAAACCTTTAGAGAAGAAATTAGTAGTAGCCATTAGTAGTAATTTGTGCATTCATGCCACAGTTTCTTAATGGAAAGATATTTGCAATTCATAAAAAACAAAGAAAAACATGAATTATTTTAGGAGAAAAAAAGATGCTATTTCAACAAGACTGAATATCCTGACATATAGATTTTGATTATAAAAGTGTGAGGAACTATATGGCCAAGTTTAATCAATTAAATTTTCTAATTTATGTTTTTCTAAATAAAGAAACAAAATAGTGTTTCCATAGGTTTTAGTTAGCAGATAACCGCCCAGCCAGAGAGATAAAATAACAAAAAGTCACAAAGGGGGTCGGGGATTTAGCTCAGTGGTTCTGCCGCCTGCCTCGTAAGCACAAGGACCGGAGTTCAATCTCTGGTACAAAAAAAAAAGTCACAAAGGAAGAAATATTTTTAGCCACAAGTGCTTGTAGCCATTTTAGGCAAAGGGTCCAGAGGTGAAGGGTGACCAGGGGTCCAGGTACTAAGTGAACATTACAGAATATTGTTCCTATGTTCCATATTTGTCTGTGGCTTCTTTGAAGGGAAGGGGCCATGGGCAGCAGTTTTTATTTAAAAGTCATTATGGAAAAAAATGGTCAGACTAGAAATCATACATTCTGTTTCCCTTTCTGTTTTTAAAGGGCCACTCGTTTGTACATGGCAGTTACCTCACTAATTTCAGAAGTAGAATAAAACGTCATTTATCTGGAAGCCAATAATCTGCTCACATTAGAACAACACTGAGCTTTGCCTTTCTTAGCATGAACTTTGTTTCACATAAAGCCTAAATAAATGATCAAATGAGAACCAAGACCTGTCATGTAAAGGGACAAGATCCCAATGATAAATGTAACTGTACTGTATACTTAAAAAGTACTAATAAACTCAATGAAAAAAAAAGGAACAAACACAAATAGCTCACTAGAAAAAGTTGTCAATATCTTTGAGTATCATAAAGGAATTGATTTAAGCAACCACCTTCACAACCTTGTCAAAATTAGCCTTACCTACTTGGCAAAGCAAATCCTGAATGCCTTCTTTACTGGACCATACTGTGGAAGTTTCCTTTAAGTTGTGACATACACTTAAAAATATGCAGTTCAAAAAATAAAGTAGAATTTACTAACCCAGACTAGTCCTCCTTTGCATTCTTTCAGACGAATATAATCCCGCCATGTGAGTTTAGAAGGCAGTCGGCCATCTTTGCTCATTGCCTATTAACCAGCACTAATGGGGTGCTGAGGTGGTACCACTGCGGGAAGACTTGAGAATATTCTCAAGAAGGAAATTAAATACTGCACTGTGTAAATAATTCAAATATTTCCATATTGATAAAGCGAGTCTAGCAATAAAAATAAATAGTTGCCTATTTCTGTACATTAACTGAAAGGAACAAGTGAAATATTTAAGAAAGTCATTTACAGAGATGACAGGTGACGGCAACACTAGCTGACGTTAACAGGGAGGACTATCTTAAAGACCCCTCCATTCCTGCTTGAAGCAGGTTGGATTCACTCCCAAGTTGCCAGGCTAGGGGTGGCTCTTCAGGAACCAGAGACCAAGTCTCATCATCTCTCTGCTTTCTCACCATCCACATTTATTTTCTCACAAAGACAAAGCAAGTCTGGAGCTCCGTGGAGAGGAGCGACTAACTACTGACATCTGAAGCTACAGCACTTTTCTTGATATTAACAAGCTGAACAGAAACTGTGCTGTCTCCTCATACCCCAACCTGCATTATGTGCTGGGGACCTAAGTCCCCATTAACGTGGTTGCTTGGAAGGTTGGAAGGAATGCCAGCCTTTTGGTTGAGACCACAAATGATGAGACCAAGAGGCCTAAGTATGTCTTGGGTCTTGCATTTCACAGCTGCAGGATCTTGCCACACTTTCTGCTACTCATCCTAGGGGTTCTGTGAGTTTCCTGATGCCATGCTCCCTCCCACCCATCCCTCCCTGATCCTTTCAACAAATGTGCACTGAGTATTTGCTATTTGGTTCATTCTAAGAATGAAACCGTGAACAAAATAGGCTGTCTCCTACCTTGTGTGGCTCAGTTGTCTTCCTACACACCAAGTCTACGGGATGCTTGGTAAACACCCCTGCTTCATAGTTCCGTTCAAGCATTATTTGCACAGGGATGTTTCCCATCACTGACCTCCACATATGGTTGTTCATTCACTGAAGCACTGATGATACTGTCAGCCTCCCAACCAGACACCGAGCTCCTGAGCCAAGACCACGAAGGTAAGGTAACAGCAGTGGCTTCAGGATCTAAAGCAACCTGTGGACAGAGAGATACAATAAACATCTGCAGACTTATTAACACCTGTCTTTCCCATATGCATATCCAGCTCTGAAATGGGAACTGACATTACTCTTTTTCTATTAAATAATAAAAGCATTCATTTTGGGGGCTGGGGATTTAGATCAGTGGTTCCACCACTGCCTCGCAAGCACAAGGACCCTGAGTTCAATTCCTGGTACAAAAAAAAAAAGCATTCATTTTTTTTAACAATGAGTGTACACAGGTCTCATTTTAATCAATCATAGTTAACAACTACTTTCTTGTTGACCTTGAGAAAGTTTGGGGGGCACAGCCAGATTATTTGATCTTCCTTGGTTTTTTTTATTCTATGAGAATTCAATTTTTACATTATCAAATATAAAAAACATTGTCTATTAATTTATTGGATTTATTTTATTTCATATATATATCATGGTGGGGCTTTGGGAAGTGACTGGATCATAGGTCTGTCAAACTAGATCATGGGTGTGTGATTAGTCCACTGATGAGCTTACAGCTGGGTGTGATGTGATGTTGGGAGGTAAAGTTTGGTGGGGAGAGCTGGGTCACTGTGGGCATGGCCCGGAAGGGGATATATATAGATAATAGATATAGATAGACAGATATCCCTTTCCCCTCGATGACTCTGCTTCTCACCAGCATATAAGGAACCATTTCTCCTCTTCAATGACGCTGCCATGCCATCCTTCCGTGGAGCCAGCCAACTAAGGACTGAAACCTCCACAAACTATAAGCTCAATTATGCTTCTCCTCCAACTTGTGGGTGTCTTAGCATCAAGAAAGTCACTAAGACAACATGAAAATGTAAGTTTGAGCAGTTATGACTACGGGTGACTTTTGAAATTCAATAAAATAATTAAATACTGATAAATATCTCAAACTGTATCTGTGAATTTATTAGGTTGCCTAATATTTACCTCAATGGTCTCACTCATAAACAAAAGCTTCCCACATATTTAACAGCTCAAATAAATGTAATAAATTAAATTTATAAATATAATATTCTCAAGTTTTCTTAAATATTTCAGTCCTGTGTATAAGTGTGACTAAATTATCTTGTGCCTTTCAATTTTAAAAAAAAGTGGATCTAAATTTAACACTATAATTACACATTTTAATTTGAACTCATGAGTCAAATCTCTTGGACACGGTCTGTGTCAGTCTTTTAAATATTACAATTAAAATATGAAATACTATATAGACAGATTACTCCTAATAACCAAAAAGTGTTGATACTATGGGCTTGATTTATTTTATGTTCTTTATTTTTTATTATGCCTTCTTAAAGTTAGACACATGTCTATCAGTGAAGAAATTATACCAAGGAAAGCAAAATATGTCACCTAATCAGACAGGATAACTCCAGTGTTCTGTTTCTAACAGCAAATGTCGGTGGGGGTGGTTCTCACACCAATTAATTCTCCTGATCTCTGAACACCAACTGAGTAGATATCCTTATGATTCAATTCAATTCCAAAGTTAGGGTTGACTTTAAAGGTTAAGGTATCAGCTCACTGACACCCCCAGTTTAGATGCCACTCTCATAGTCTTAAACAACTAGCTAAAACATCAGGGGTTCCCAAAACTGTCTGCTTGAGGTCTTTGACTTGCTGAACAGCTTGCAGAGCTCAGGGGAACATTTTACTTAGCACCACTAGTTTACTATGAAGGGTGTTATAAAGGATTCAGTTGCCCCGACCCAATTCTTCTGAAATCTCTTTCAACACTACTGCCTTGTCCAGGGCCTGAAATCCGATTGCCTCACCAGGGCAGAGCTTCTTGGGCACTGCATTCAATTAACCAATTTTGTAGGCGGATTCTGAAGAGTTCAGCCATAAGTCTTCCTTTTCTGCACCTCCTTAATGACAAAAAATATATATATTTCAGTTATTTTTTACTGTGATGTAAAAATTTGAGTTGGTATAAAAGTACACAAGATCCTAATGAGATAATTAACAATGTGAAATAAGAAGAAAAGGGCTAAAGGTGTAGGGAAAGAGTGAAGGGTAGGGGAAAGGGAATAAGGGAAAAGAAAAAAATATGAGAAAATGAAAAACTGGAAATGAAGCATTTGTAAATGGGGTAGGGGAGGAGGGGGTGAAGGGAGGGCAGGGACAAGGGGAAAAAATGAGAACCAAGACCTGTCATGTAAAGGTACAAGATCCCACTAATGAATGTAACTGTACTGCATACCGAGAATATACCAATAAACTCAATGAAAATTTTTTTTAAAAATTTTGAGTTGGGCAGTTAGCCTGTCCCTCACCTGCCTCCTCTTGCTAATTTCCTGAAGGAAAGGAGAGTAGGTTGTCTTCTCCATGCCCCGGTGATTTCTTCACTTAGAGTTAATTAAGTTCAAAAGAGAAAACATTCTTTCTTCATCTACAAAGAAACCTGCAGTAGCGTACACTGAATAACCTCCACAGTAGTCTCTGCGGATGGACACTCTGAGAACTTGCTGACTTTCAAAACTTCCCTGGTGTGCCTTTATTTTAAATTTTGCAAATGAACGGATTATTCTTGAAAAGTCACCTTTACTTCTAAAATTCATCATCTTGGTAGTTTGAGAACGTATCTGATGAAGCTTTTCTTTAATCAGAAAGGAGTGTTCTGATTAGTTTAGATAAATAAATAGACAAACATGCCAGACACAGTGGCACACATCTGTAATCCCAGAACTCTGGGAGGCTGAGACATGAAGACAGCAGGTTCAAACCCAACCTAGGCAACTCATTCAAACTCTGTCTCAAAATAAAAAACTTTTAAAGGTCTGGGACTGTTGCTCAGTGCAAAGATTCTAAACCCCAGTACCATTAAAAATAAAAATAGACCAAGGGGTGGGATGTACCAAATCTAAAACTTGATTCTGTTTTCAATTCAAACTGACTGAAAAATCTCTTTGAGCCTCAGTTTACTCATCTGTAAAAAGACATGTTTGAGTTAAATGGACCCAAAGGTTTCATCAGTCTAAAAGATCAGAAGTTGAGTAGCTGGTCAGAGAGAGCAAAAAGAACCCAATAGCAATTACTTTTTATCATGACTGTTGCAAGTGGAAAGCCAAAGCCATTAGAATTTTTCCTTCCAAATCATTTACTTCACTGTAGCAATATTTTCATAAACTGACCTGAACTTCCTGAGATAAGAAAAAAATGTGAACTTTCAGGTGACCAAAATGGAATATTGCAAGGGAAATATGCCGTGAAAATTATGCTGAGATTGTTATCCTGATGGAAATTTGGTAACATTCTCCTTATCCTAGGGAAACCACTTAAGGTCAGACAACAGCATGAAGATGAGGATGTTTTTAAAGGGGTGCACTACTACACTTTCCAGACTTGCTTATACAACCAGCTGCTTCAGAGGTTTAAGAGAAAATCTCTGCAGTCACCTGCTGCCACAAGGCACAGTCAAAGACCTATTTCTCCCTGAAGTTTTAAGAGAAAAGAAGCTTGGGTTGGTCAGTAACACTTGAAAAAACATGCAGAGTGTTTATTATCCCCTGAATATTATTCTAAGCATGTCACCAACATGCTATCACACCTCCCATGTCTTAACCACTACATCAAAAAATGGGGGAACCCCGGGGATTTAGCTCAGTGGTTCTGCCACCTGCCTTGCAAGCGAAAGGTCCCAAGTTGGATCCCTGGTACCCAAAAATGGGGGGGGACTCAGGCGAGGAGCATCACCTGTCCAGACCTGCCCCAGCTGTGACCGATGACATGGTGCCCTCTGCTTCCTCCCTCTTAGGAAAGCGTGTATGCTTCTGGGGGAGCCTCCCTCAGGATGACCCTTTTAAATCAGATCCTCTCTCTTTTTATACATTGCAGGTGACATCTTGAAGGTAAATACTATTTAGTATCATGAGAACAGTTGATTCTAAAAACAAGCCTACATTTCTATTTTAAATTTTGTTTCACCTCAGGCTTATTTGTTGAAAAAATTAAAATTCTTCAACAGGCTATTTAAGGCAAAAGAGTCCAAGGAACATGTAGACAAAAAGTTCACGGATGAACAAATAAAGAATAGCTTCTGATATACTATCTAATAGTAAATAGTCCAAGAGGAAACAAACAGAATCAGTATTTTAAACATCGTTAGTGTAGAGTACTTTGACATGTTCTTAATAAAAGGTCTTTACCCAAATTTCCTACACTTGGTGCTTGGCCAAATGTACAAATTTTGAGTAAATGTGCCATATTTTGAGGGGAAAAATTAGTTATTATGTTCACATAGAAATGAAAAAAAAATAGATGTGTCTATGACATCCCACCCACACCCATGGTCCTCCCTCTGAAATCACCTTGCAAAAACAAGTTGGCGTGTGGTGGGCGGACATGTAGCCTCCAGGTCAGTGTTTAGGAGTTCTGTGAGGAGCGAAATCTCTTACAGCTGTCACTGAATTAAGCAGCTTCTGTTTTGATTTATAATACAAGACTCTGACCTCATGTTATTTTAAAATGCATAACAGCAGAAACCATTTTAAAATATGAAAAACTGATGTAAAGTGATTGAAGTTCCACAACACTTTTCATCAGGAATATTTTTGCTTTTCCAAAGAAGGGATGCTCTGCTCTTAAGACTAGAAGAGAGCTTACATAATGCAAATGGCCTCCACTCTGCAAACTACCTCCCTCAGAACTTACATAACTATAGTACACCATGCAAGGGCCTTGGGGACTATGAAAGCAGTGCTCTCCTCATCCCTAACTGTCCTAACTGCATCTGTCCTGCATGCTCCCGCTTTACCCCTAACTGTGTATTTCCTCTCCCTCCTATCCTGCCACACACACCCACATCCCCATCAAGCCCCATCTGTCTGCCCATATCCACTCATGAGAACACATACACTATTGGAAACACACTCATTAACACCTCATCACGACCAAGCGAGTAAGACAGGCAGGTAGTTGTATAGACAGCACTAGACCACAAGCCACCTGAAGCCCTGGGAACCACCCCATACCAAGTACCACTACAAACACGTAAGTATTTCAACAACTTATTTTTCTGTTACATTTTTAACTCTTATTCTGTTCTGAGTAGAAACCATATCTCCCTAAAGGAACTTCATAAGGCAGTCTTTGACAACCTCCCAGGACATTTTTACTGGCTTTACCTAAGCTGTTAGCATCCAAAACATTACCATGTACTAATGAAAAAATAACCCATCTAACAAGTGTGCCAGTGGAGCTGAGGAAGGGAGAAGGAGCATGGTTTTAGAGACAATTTTATCTTTCTTGACGACAAGATCATCCAAGAGAGCTATGAGAACCCACTCCGGAATAAGACCTTCACATTCATCAAGGTGAACGTCTCCCAAAGATAAACGGTGTATAGATGAGCTTCTCCAAGGAATGTGAAAATGCGAACAGCTGCCAGCTCAGAAATGTAAGGCATGGGTGAAGGCAGGAGAACAAAAAAATAGAAGCCTTGCCCAAGAGTCCTACGCAGTACCAAGACAGGTCATGGGCTTTCCCAAACATTTTCAGGCTATCTGAACTGGATCCTCATCCCTTCCAGTTTCTCTTAGTTTCTGCACACTCACCACTAAGATGTGAGTGAGATAATGAACTGGACAATAAAAATGATGGTCAGGGTCAAACTCTATCTTAATGTTTTTCCCGGAGCAAGACAGAGTAACAGTTCTCAAAAGTCTCTCCCAGAAACCCTGAGTTTGTGTGCGTACGTGAGTGTGTCCCCACCCCACCTCACGCCCATTAAAATAGAACTCCAGGGCTGACCCGGCCACCTGTATCTGCAAAGCTCTGCAGGCTGTTCTGATGCGTGGCTAGGATTAAAGACCAACGGTACCGTGGAGATACAGGCATCCACATGACAGAATCAAAGGTGCCTGGCCGTGTAACTGTCAGCTGTGTGATCATATACAGACACAGACGTTCATGGGCGATGTACACCGTAAACTGGGAGAAGCAACAGTGAGTAACAAACACCAGCGCACAGGGCATAATTCTCTGCTCTTCACTTGTGCCCTGTGTGTGAGCACGTGCCCGTGCGTTTCTCACTGACCTCAAGTGGGCGACTCAGGACTACATCACCATCCAAGGGGGAAAAGACCGACTGGGCGGCCTCATCCTATAAGCTCACCGCCCAGAAGGAATGAAAAGAGAAAAAGGAGGAAGTCAGCCTGCATTTTAAAATCTCCGTTCTGTTGGAGCAGGTGCCTCTATTGCCATAGTCTGTGACATCAGACTCCAGCTCCTTCAGCCTCTCAGAGCGGTCACTCACCAGCCACTCTCCAGGAAGCTCCCAGGCCTTTGGTCTCAGAGGGGCACTGTACCCTGGGTCACTCTTGTTCTGAGGCTTCCGGCTTCTTGGACTGCGCAGCTCTGGCCTGCAGACCACACGTGGTCAAGCTAACAAAGAGCCTGCATAACTGTGTGTGTGCGGATTGATTGTTTTCCTCTCGAGAATCCTAACCAGTGCGATGCACAACTACAAAAAACTGCCCTGACCTCCTAAGAGGCTGTTCATCCGCTCTTTGTCTTTTTTTAAAGAAAAGAAAAATAGAAGATAAATTTTAGTAAGGAGAAGTTTTACCTGGTAGTTTTGAAAGAAAAAATAGTGTAGAAGCCTGAAGCTAAAGACGATATCTGCCAAGCTTTTATGGCCGCCAGCTTTATAAACTGAGGCTCTGTCTCTTGAGCATGTTCTGCGCGCCCTCTTCTGGAAGCAGCGGGCCTCGGGGAAGCGCAGCGGTCAGAGTCGGCCCCTCCTGACACCGGCGCTGCTGCGGACTGAGAAGGGAGCCGGAAACCGGCTCTGGGGTTAGTAAGCAAATGTCGCGAAAACAAAGAACCACCTGCTTAGCTGCTCTCAATTAAGCAATTTTGTACGAAAATTGAGCAAATTATCACGTTGACACTGCAATTACCAAAAATAACTAAATTCTGTCTTCTCTTCCTACGTCAAATCATTTTAAATTTATGAGGAAAAGGAAAGGAGACATTAACAACTTTTAATCACCAGGACTCCGCTGATTTATTTGTTCCCTAAGAAGCTGTGAGGCATTAAAAGTCGAGATGCGGTGCGGGTCAAATCACAGCATCTCAAGTGGCTCCCGGACTTGAAAGTTTCTGACTCACTGGAATCACCTCCGCTCTTCAACTGTGTGCGCACAGCTGCTCTTATTTCCTCCTTTACCCCAGAGACTCGGGAATTTAGATCCGAGCCTTTGAGGTCCCCTAGAGCTTTTCTGAACATGGGGCACTGCTAGCACTGTTCTTTTTTCACGTGTTAGAAATTCTCCCACTTGAAGGAAACAACCTCAGCCACAAAAATCTCACTGGTTCCTTTTGAGCTGTTTGATCCTCAAACATCCTGAAGAACCAGGCTATGTACATTTAATAACCCAGCGTGTAGAATGCGCCACGGTTCCCAAACAAGAGGTGCAAAGAATTCCTCTATAGAATTTTGATATGTTCATGGAAGAATCCAGACCAGCACTCAAGTGACAAGTAATCATCTGAAACAATTATTATATGCTTAACGATGACACATTTAGGAGGCTAAGCAATTAATGAGCATTATCACTTACTATCGTCTCCAGAACGTTAGATGCTCCCTGTTATCCCTGCTTCTGAGAGAGCACTTGCAGATTAGAGTGCTGGAGAGCCCTTCCTGAGGCTGCAGAAGCAACCTGTCTTATTCCACCCTTCGAAATCATAACCCTAGAGAAAGGCAGATTCATAGTTTGGACCTCAAATTGTCTCATTCTAAAGTCTACATGCTGGGCCAGGGATTTAGCTCAGTGGTGCCACCACCTGCAGATGCCATAACTGATCCAGAATTTCTGTAAAAGTAAAATGGAAAAGATCAACCTGGAAAGTCCTAGACTTTTCTGATACAACAACCAGCACAAGGAAAGTACTTGTGCAGCTTCTAAAGTTGTGAAACCAGGCAGTTCATTCAACAGGGCAAAGTAATTGAAGCTGATTTTTAAATTAATTTTATTGGTACCTTTAAGGTATACAACATAAAGACATTCATCGTTGGAAATTTGCACCTTTACATAATCCATCTTGGTTCTGATTTTTTCAAGATGATCTTTTTTTTTTTAATTGAGGAGATCACAAAATTGTTTGTGAGGCCACTATGGAGGTCTCAGGATGATTTGGTCACGATTTTCCTCAGACCTAAAAGTGACTCACTGAGCATTTCAACACAGCTGATTTCTCCATTTGCCTCTTTTTTAAGCATGGCATTCTGACTTATGGCCCTGAAGAAAATCAGGGTTTTCTAAGGAAACTCTTCTATTTTCTCTTGTGTTTTTCCGTTCTTGAGTAATTTGCACTGTCTTTGAGTAAAAGTTTCTAATTGAGCAGGTGCAAGAAACAAAAGTAGTTGGTAGCTCTGTTTATACTAATCGTCACAGTATAACCATCAGTTGTTGAGTTATATTTATTCCACCTCGTACTATGGCGTGTATAAATGATCAGCTGCAATGAGGATCATTATCGCATCACAGTTGTGTGTGCGAGGGGGCAGCTGGTTGTGCTGGGCTCCACACAGCTCTGGCAGCCATTATCTGATTTCTGCATAATTTTCCCAGTTTTAGAATTGATGCCCAATTGCTATTTGTACTTCTGGAATACTAGAAACTCATTTATGGAGACTATCAAAGCTTCCTGTCTTAGTTACTTTCCTGTCATTGGCACGGAATTCCCAACATTCATAACTTAAAAGAAGACAGGTTTAGTTTGGCACACAGTTTCAGTCACAAGGCAGAGAAGGCATGCAGATGAAAAACTGCTCAGGTCATGGTGTCCAGGAAGTAGAGTGAAAGGAGGACCCAGGAAGGGAAATATAGCCTTGCAGGCACTGTCTGTCAGTGACCACTCTTCCAACTACACCACACCTCCTGACAGCACTCCAGTCCTGACCTCTTCACTAAATTAATTCATTGATGAGTATCAAGGCCCTAAGATCCAAATATTGCAGATAGGTAAGTTAATTAGATATCTTGTAGGCAGTTAGACAGGGGCGCCCTCAAGGAGCCAACACAGCAAGGAGCCAACATGGAGGACAATAGAGACACATTCACTGAAGGCCAGAGTTGTAAAAGGAGAGAAAGTACTAAACCCTGTGCTTCCCTGGTAATGAGTATCAGTGATTGCTACTCTAAATAAGTATCACTTGGGGGGAGCGGTTCTTAGCCCAGCCTTTCCAGAAAGTATCCCTGACCCCCCATCTTCACTGAAAATCCCTGTATGGTTGCTATGTGACTTGCTGTCCCATTTGACCCCCATTTAATCAATATTACCTGGGTGACTGTACTTGTAATCTTATTGGTTGGTCATGGTTTTGCTCCACCTCATGCCCACCTTGTAATTTTCCACTGGGTCTTGTAGTTTTATCCCACTTTGTACCCAACTCACCACATGGCTTTACTGTATAAAGCATCTTTGAGAAGTGGGGTGGGCGGGCAACCCACTTTCCAGTCCCCCTTCTGTCTCTCTTAGACAGAAGCTTTCTTTCTCTCAATAAATTTTTCCTACTGTTAACCTCCGTTGTTCCTAGAATTCATTCCTCGATTTTAGAGAATACAAACTCACATTTCAGATATCTACTAGGTTTGGGAGTTACATCTCTCCCCCCTATACCACAATCACTTTCCAAAAGTCTAGCCTCAGAACACATGAACCCTTGGGGGACATTCCAGATCAGTGATAGTGAATCCTTCAGAGATAAAGTGCATCTAACTTCAATTAAACCTGAATATTGAGATTTGAGTTTAGGGGGGAAAAATTCATTCATCAACGTCTTTTGTCTTCAAAGAAAAACAAACAACATGTGTGCCATAGGTTCGCCACCACTGTTCTAGATCTAACCCATAACATTTCCTATCAGAAACTGATTGAGGCGATTCTCCTTCCCTGGTGGTGATGTCTCATAAATCTGCACACTGGCGAAGATATAACTGGAAATAACAGACTTGTAAGCAGAAAGAATTGTCTTGAGGCTGGCACCTAACATTGTCAAGTGCACAGGCTCTGCCTCTGATACCCTGGATGAATGAGCCACAAATCCTATGAGCCTCAGCTTCCTTATCTGTGCCTCAAAGAGGTCACTCCACCCTACAGAAGCAAGGGTTCTCTGTTGAGGGGCAGAACCCCTCAGTGAATCCATGGGCATTTCTATTTTGTCCTGAAGTCACAAATGCAGAAAGTGGACTGAGGGCTGCTTCCTGGGTTCCCATAATGCTTTGGGATGTATCCAAGTTGCTGAAACTTGTTTATTTTATCATCTATCGATACAGCAGGATCTCAGGTTGACAATCACATAAAATTATTTATCAGGATGCCCTCCAGGTTAAGGGTTCTCAACAAAGTTTAACTTTGTGAGGGTTTTTTTTTCTATTTTAATAGACAAGGGGCAACTATTTCACTGTTATCCTAATTGAAACAATTACCTAGGTATTAGTAGGGTCATAGTTATTCCCCAGAAATTCAATTTTAAGATGATAACTTCAATTGTCTAGGAAAAGATAATAAATTGCTTTTTTAAAAAAAAACATAAAATAAAAGCTGCTATATTCCTTGATGGTCACCAGAAAGAGAAATAAAATATAGTTCTAAGTGGGTGAAACAGCATAATAGAATAAGTCAATTTGTGAATCATCAAAGCAGATGCCCGGAACAGTGTGTAATAGCTAAAACTTGGAAACAGCCCAATTTCCCATCAACTGGAGACTGGATAAAGATGTGGGGTTTTTTTGATAAAATGAAGTACTACTCAGCCTTAAAGAATGAGAAACTAGGAACATTTATAGCTAAATGGGTGCACGTTGAGGCCACATCTTAAGTGAAATAAATAGGACACACATGTGTAAATACCGAATAGTTTCTCTGATGTGAGAAACTAAAAGTGTAAATAAGGGTCAAAATATATAAAAAATAATGTGAAATAGGAAGAAAAGGTCCAAAAGGGAAGGGGATGTGAAATGGGAAGGGGAAAGGAATAAATATGAGAAAAGAAAAAAATGGAAACAAAATATTTATAAATGGGGGGGTGGAGGGGGTTGAAGGGAGGGCAGGGGAATGGGGAAAAAATAAGAACCAAGATATATCATGTAAAGGTACAAATCCCAATAATAAATGTCATTTTATTATATACCTAAAATGTACCAATAAAATTAACAAATAAAATCTTTAAAAGGCAGATGCCAGGAGTGGAAACCTTGGAGACACCCTGAGGGCTTGGTGGAGACAGCCCAAGCTCCTGTAGAGCTGTGCATCCAGAATCCGAGACACACGTGCAGCTGCACCCAAAGGTATGTAGGACCAGGCTTCAGCTGGACATCACGTGTCAACCAGAGGGGACAATCTTGGCCTGTTGGGCTTAAACCCATGGGCCTTACCCTATTAGGGTAGGAAAAGTGTGATGGTTTGCACCATTTGTTGACTTGACTGAGCTAAGGGATACCCAAAGAGCAGGGAAAAAATTACTCGTGAGGGTGCATGTGAAGGTGTTTCCCAAAAGAGATGCAGTCAGAATCAGTAGACTGAGTAAAGATGACACGCTCTCACCAACGGGGCCGGGCATCACCCAATCCGTTGAGATCCGCAAAAAGTAGAGGAAAGGCAAATTTACTCTCTGTTTGAGCTGACACATCCACCTTCTTCTGCCCTTGGACATTTGTGCTCCTGGTTCTTCGGTCTTCAGACTCAGACTGGGACTTACACTGTCTGCTGTGCTGGGTCTCCAGCACGCAAAGGTCAATGAAAGTCAACTAATGCAACTTCACTTCCCTGATCTCATAGCTGACACCTCCTAATAAATCTCTTCTCTAATCTCTGTCTACGTATGTGCTTGTTTTGGTTCTGTTTCTCTGGAGGACTCCGATTAATGCAGAAGGAAAAGGCTCAGGAAAAAGACATTTTGCTTCTTGTCTTTGACACACATGGGAACACAAGAGATTAGTTGGAAGAAAGAGAATATATTGCCATTCATGAAGTAACAAAGTACCGTTTTCCAAGACTAGGACTATCACAGTCATGTAAAAATAAAATGAATATATGTCAAAGAATGTATTTAATTCATTAATAAATGAGGGGAAACAAGATATTCACTTGTTCAACAAAAATGTAAAGAGCAAAATACATATATACAAAGTCAGGAAGCTGAATAATTTTGTGAAGTAGAAAGCTGCTAAATGTCCTACTGACCAATAAAAAATATTTGTTGTTATATTTTTCATAGAAAGAAGTTCAGTTGTATCTCTACCAGGTGAAATTCATTCACATTGCTACAGATAAATAAAACAGCATTACTATTATTTTCTGTCCATTAACTTTGAACCTTGTTGATCTGTAAAATAGCCCTGGTCAACAGTCACTGAAAAGAATGGCTTATCCTGGGGAACCACACCCAGGGCACCACTGAAAGCTCCAATCCCCTCTCTTACCCCCAAGTTGTAGAGTAATTCCTGCAGGAGCAGTTTACAGTATTCATCAACAGGAATCTAAGCAACTACATCCCAAAGCCCAGCTACCAAGTGATGAAGGAGGCTCACCAAGAATTCAGGGCTGGAATCACCACCCCAAATTTAAGCTTGCCAACTGAAGTGATTAGTAAACTCTTTTGAAGGGACCCTTATAGGAAAGTCTTCCAAGCTGTGAAAACAAAAGAGAATTAGGCAGTGGTTTGGGGATGCATTATAAGACAGAGGATTTGCTTAATAGAAAGGAAAATAAAAGTATGTTGATTTGGGCTAGGGATTTAGCTCAGCAGTTCTGCCACCTGCCTTGCAAGCGCAAGGACCCGAGTTCGATACCCGGTACCAAAAAAGAAAAGTACGTTGATTTCTCAGGAGTGAGAAGGAACAGCTTGACCAGGTAGCATGTTTGGCTACATAGATTCTCAGGAGCAAATAAGAATAGCCATGCTATCATCTGATCAGAGGCACAAACACTGAGCATATCTAAAACCCTTAGACTTACCCAGTTCTCTGAGGAGGCAGAACAGAATTTTACTATCACCACCAGCTTGGCATTTATCTCAGATTTGGATGGGCCAGCCTAGAATTCCATTGAGAAATATTAAATCAAGCAAAATCTTTTCCTCTCTATACTATCTTCAATCTATATGCTTCAAATCTGGTTAAGCCTTGGATTTCTGGGAATGCTGTTGCTAAGAGGAAGACAGTAACTTTCACATCTATCAAACATTTAGATGATTTTTTTTAATGTTTTACAGGGCCAGGGACTTAGCTCAGTGCTTCCACCACCTGCCTCACAAGAAGATCCCAAGTTTGATCCCCGATACCAAAAAAAAAACGTGCACCTAGATTCGTCCCTGTCAGCAACTATCTGGGCATTTCTTTTCGTTTCAGTTAGAAAATAAAACATGCCCATTTCACAAAGAAAGAGAACGGAAGGAAGGAAGGAAAGGGATGGATGGAGGAAATGCATGATTTTTGTCTCCCATGATTTCACAAGTCTAGCTAGCAAAAAACATGCGTAGTTAAGTCTGGGCATCTCTTTGATTCAGTTTTGCTGAAAGAAATGATGGTCCAAATTAGTAATGTTCATCACACCTGAGTTAACCCTAAAATTTCCATCTAATCAAAATCATTCAGCAAAGCGGGAATCGTTTTCTGCAATGCCTGAAGCCCAAAAGTGAAGATGTGATAGTGAGTAAAAATATAATTTTAAAAAACAAACCACTGACCTTTCTTTCCCTTCTCTTCGCTAGGGGCTAGAGATTAAATAATCCCATACAAATTTGGATACAAACACTTTCAAGCCTGTGACTGTGATAGAGTGGAAAGAGCTGTAACTCCCACATCTGTTAGATACCTGAAATAAGAGTTGATGTTCTCTAAAATTGAGGGATGAATTCTAGGAACAATGTAGGTGAGGAGTAGGAAAATTTATTGAGAGAAAGAAAGCTTCTGTCTAAGAGAAACAGAAGGGGGACCGGAAAGTGGGTTGCCCGCCCACCCCATTTCTCAAAGATGCTTTATACAGCAAAGCCATGAGGTGAGTTGGGTACAAAGTGCGACAAAACTATAAGACCCAGTGGAAAATGTGGGCATGAGGTGGAGTAAAACTATGACCAACCAATAAGGTTACAAGTAGTCACCCAGGTAATATTGATTAAATGGGGGTCAAATGGGACAGCAAGTCACATAGCAAGCATAGTAGGATTTTCAGTGAAGATGGGGAGTCAGGGATACTTTCTGGAAAGGCTGGGCTAAGACAACACCCCTCTCACCCCACCCCACCCCCTGCAAGTGATACTTAGAATACAATCACTGCTATCCATCCCCGGGAATGCCCAAGGGTTTAGTACTTTCTCTCCTTTTACAGCTCTGGCCTTCAGTGAATGTGTCCTGGTTGTCTTCCCTGTTGGCTTCTCCTGGGCTGGCCCTGTCTGACTGCCTATGATGTATCTAATTAAGTTACCTATCTGCAATAATTAGAGCAGTTTTTGTTGGGTCAGAGAGTTGGAGGGTTAATTATGCGGTTTGAAGGCAGGAAAGGGAGGAGCGAGGGAGGGAGGAGGCAAGGGAGAGAGGCCAAGGCTCAAGACAAGCTGGACACTACACTACCTAGGGCAGTTTGTTTCCTCCTGTGGAAGCACAGAGTTATGTGTAATTCACAAGTCTCATAGGCTTTAGCAATTGTGCAGGGGAGACTAACCAGAAAAGTTTGAAGGTACACCCGCTGCCCGTAATAGGTCTGTTTGCCAGGGAGGGGTGGTGGAGTCATCCAGGTGCATCTGAGAGCGCCCAACAATGGATGAAATACACACGTAGATGCGCATAATGTCCATTTGGAAAACCTGCTGGTTCTCCGGGAAGCAGTTGACAGCACTTTAGGGGCCTGAATTCGTATATTACCAGCATAAATCTCCAGCTGTGCCCAGCTTTCCTGGATGCTGCCTTCTTTTTCTGTCCTGAGAGCTCTCTGCCTGAAAGGCATCTCACACAGCTTGCATTCCTGAAAAGCGATCTCCTTTATAGAGCATCCAATCTGAAGGGAATCCATGGAGTGCAGATGAGGGAGTGTTGTGTTTTGTGTATATTTTGTATACAAGTAAATCTTTTATTTACACGTATATATGTGTGTACAAATAAACACATCTATCAAAAAAGCAAAACCTCTTAGCATAAATGTATGTTTTTCAAATGAGTTGATTGGATACCAGATAAAGGAAAAAACTTCGCAAAATTGGTATGCTGTTAAAAAGAATCTTGAATAGACAGGATCACATGCTTTCCCGTCAAGCATAAATGGAGGTATCTCAAATTAGCCCATAAAAATCATCACTGCTCTGTGTGAGGCCTCATTTAGAGCACGAGCTCCATTACCCTGGGCTGCCTGATTGTGGGGCTACAGAAAGGAGGAAACAGCAGCCTTCAGTCCAGGAAGAAGAAACCAACTCCTTACACCTCTGTAAAACAATGGAAAATTACATTCTCTCCCCTCCCCCAAAAAAATCTAGAAAGAAGCGAGAAGAATTCAGAGAACCCTCTGCAATCCTGGAGATGAAGATATTGAATGATCAGTCATGAGACTCTGATTTCCTTCTAACTTTTATTACATTCTTGCCTCTTTTTGCATTTGTTTTCCACTTGTATTAACTAATTTGAAATGAAATAGTGCTGATATTAGTTGAAATATAGGGAAGAAAACTAAAATTGTATATTGATTCATTGTTTGCAAAATATTTTATTGCACATGCCATTGACAATATGTTTTTAATAAACATGAATATGGAGAGCACTTCGTGTTTTTTCCATTAAGTGTATTGGTACATTTTAGGGATACAATACAGTTACATTCACCGTTGGGAACTTGTACTCTTACATGATGTATCTCAGTTCTTATTTTTTTCCCGATTCCCCTGCCCTCCCTTCAACCCCTCAGAGACTTTGTTTCCATTTTTTTCCTTTTCTCATGCTTTTTCATTTTTAAAAACATTTTACTTTAAAAGGAAAGAAAGGGGAGGACAGTAGAGAAAGTAAGCTCTAAAGGAAAAAGAATTGGGCCAATATTAGAAAAATATAGAGTATTTCTTTTCATCAAAGCTACACTGTTTTACTTATTTTAATTGATTGTGTGGCTCATAGGGTTCTAAAAACTAACTCCATAAAACACCTAATCAAAAAGAGACAGCAATAAAATGTGACTAGCTTATTTCTTCTATCTCAGTGTTTCTCCAGAATTGGGTGAGTGGCATTTTCTCCAGTTTCTGCATGTGTTTTCACCCCGTACGTCATGACACCTATCCCTGGTGCTCTTCCTCCATTTTTGTACTGATACTGATAGCTGCATAAGAGCATGAGCACCTTCTATAGGGGATGGTGATCAGCATTACTTTGGAAGCAGTTTCCATAGGCTCATTGGCTCACATCTCCAGCATCCTCCAGACTCTCTTCTTGTGAGTTCCTAAACTAAAGAATCCCAGGATCCCAAGCTCATCCTCTGGAACTCCTCATCTCCCCACAAATCCACTCCCTCCCGGGCCTTGTTTGCAACCCTGGAGTTCGTCTCTCTCACAGTGTTCATTTGAAAACTCCATGGGTGAGGCGGGCAGCTTTCAGGATGGGCCCAGTGGTCTTCCCTGCTTCCAGAAACCCACATCATTGCACAACCTCTTACCTGCCAAGAGCATCCCACAGGCAGTTTGGTGCATAATTTCCAACATCAGATTGGGAAGGGGACAATCAATCATGTTAATATTGGGAAAGTCACGTCTGGGGAGCAGTGTGCAGATCCCTACCTGCTGAGGAGCTGAGGGCTGCCCACAGGCCATATATGAACTTGGAAGTGAATCCTTAAGCCCTTTGTGAACCTTCAGCTAACATGGTTCCAGCCACAGATGGCCTGTAACCCATGCACCACCCTAAGCTAGAACTTCCTGCCAACCTACTCAAAGGATCTCTCCAGCCCTCAGAAGCTGTGTGAGTTTGTGCGTGTTTTCTGTGCTGTGCGGCTAAGTGGTGATCACTCGTTACGTAGCAACAGATGCCTGACACAGTGAGCTGAGCCACTCCGGTGCCCGAGCCCTAAGATGTTTTCCCTGAGAGTCTCACACATTTCTGCACTTGCACAACTGGTCCTGAGCCTCAGCTCTTCATTCTCCCAGCTCCTCAAGAAGCCTCTTGCACACCAGTTCCCCCTTCAATGTACTAAAGTATCCATAGGCCAGATCAATAGCCTTTGCACAAACTTTCATATTTTGTACTTTATCTTCAAAAATCTCTCTTGTTCTTCACCAGATTCAATCCACATCCATCTTCCCACTTTTTCTAATCACTGGCTTTTCTACTGCCCTTATAAAGCAAAGATGTGCTTTTTATTAATAACAATTATCAATAATAATGACTTTTTTAAGTAATAACTGCTATTAGCACTTGTCATCTACAAAACTGATTTCATATAGGTTAATTCTATTGCTCTTTAATTTAGCCCAGAATGAAAGATGTTATTAAAATGTCACATCTCATCAGGTGGGGCTTGATACATCAGACAGAACTATTTTAGTTATCAGTGACACAAATAAAACTCAACTAAACTAGAGAAACTCACATAAACTAGAGAAAGGGTCATTTCTTTGTTTCGGCATTTATTTGTGTTTTTGTTTTGCTTTGTTTTTTGGTACCAGGGATCAAACTCAGGACCTTGCACTTGTGAGGCAGGCAATGGCACCACTGAGCCAAATCCCCGGCCCTGTGTTTCTGTATTTATGTCTTTCTCTCCCATCTCTTTACCCCCTCCCCTATATGACTGATGTAATTGCCAAATCAATATGCTCCAAAACTGAGAAAGACCGTTACCAGAAACCCCAAGCTTATTCTTTAAGACTCACAGAAAATCTCCATTGGTATTCTTTTTTCTTTTTTTTTTTTTTTTTTTTTTTTTTTT
>NW_022900922.1:6195086-6205653 GCF_012274545.1 Fukomys damarensis | reverse complement strand
TTTTTTTTTTTTTTTTTTTTTTTTTTTTTTTTTTTGGTACAGGGATTGAACTTGGATCCTTGCACTTGCGAGGCAGGCAGCGGAACCGCTGAGCTAAGTCCTGGACTCCACTGGGATTCTAGATGTTTAAAAAAGAAACCACTGTGCCCAAGACCGCTGAGAGCTCAGATTACCTAGCTGAGGCAATAACCTCTACTGCACCAGGATGATAGGTGACTAGGAGGGACCACGAGGGGGAAGGACCGAAGGAGAGGAGCGTGCCGTCCTCAAGAAGAATGAGAGGAGAAGCTGGGCAAAGCAGGCTGCGGGCTGATGGCGACAGGAGAAAGGAGGGCAAGGCACGCTACTCCTAGAGTTCGACTCCCTCCCCGGGCGTGTGCTCTCTCACATCCAACTCATCCTTTTGCCTATGCACGCAAGGAAATTTCTTCACGCCATCTCTCCATGTGTTCAGATCCCATTCATCTTTCAAGCTCACCCCTCTGTCATTAATTCTCTCGCCAGCTCAGTGCTCATTGATCTTGCTCTCCTATTATATTCTACAGTGTTAGTAAGTTTTCTATTCAGGCATAATTGGACACTGGAAATAGAAAATGGAGAAAAGGTAAAAAGTAGAACGATAGCAAATTTTTTACGTAGTCTTGTACAGAATAAAGAATCGAACCCAAACTATACTCTGGCAGCATTAGGATTATACTTCTGATGAGCAAGAAGCTGAGATATGGACAACTTGGGAAGAGTGGGTTGATAAAGCCTGGGCAACGGTCTTTTTCCTAAGCAAAGCTAAGAGCATGCATCCATATTTATTAAAGAAAGTGCTGGAAGATAGCACTGAGGCAGGAAGATAGCAAGTTCAAGCGCAGCCTAGGTAACTTAGTGACTTAGCAAGACCCTGCCTAAAAAAATGTTTTAAATAAACAAATTTTGAAAAGGGCTGGGGACTTGCTCCGTGTGAAAGCCCTGAATTTAATCTCAGTACTGCAAAAAATGCTGGGAAATGCTCCTGATGCCTACAGGCTTTACCCTTCTGCTATTCTGAGCACAGAAATGTGGTCAAGGTTTCCCAGTGCTCTGTCAGTTACCAGCGTCTCCACAACTTCTTCGGAGCCAGGAAGTCATCAACAACGAAGCAGGAATAAGCATCAACTATGGTGGACACTGGTCTATAAACTGGAGAAACAATGACAAGGACCAAGAACCTGCCCTGAAGAAAGAAACATTTCATGGATATGTCAGAAGGGGAAGAGGGCAGGAATTCAGGCCATCAGCACATATATAAGTGAGAGGATGGCCGGTGCTGACTGGGAGTAAATGTACAAGTTAGCACATATCAACTATACTAAACATGGTACCATTGAATTATGCTGCTTCTTAAATCAATTGCAGTGAAATTATTGTGATGGCCCAGCAATCTTTAGCTGCTTGAAAACAGGAGACTCACTCGCTCTGTGAATTCCAAAAGACCTAGAAAAAAATAGCCTATTCTAGCTAGATGCCAGCTAATAGGAGCACATGAAATTTCAGATCTGATTAGTTTATGAACTCTGTGATTAATAAAAGAACTCTTTCAAAAAAAAAAGGAGAACTCTTTCAATCTCGAAATCACTCATTTTGCTGGGTCTTGCTACTGCTATTAAATAGACAGGTGAGCCTAAGCAAAGAAGCTCAAAATCTCAGTGGTTTATGACAAACATTCATCACCTACTCCTGTTCCTTGGTCTTCTGGATTGGATCCAACGCTGGTCCTTGTGTTCTCTCAAGGACTGAGGAATCAGCCCCATTTTGGCGGATCAATCTTGTGGCAGATGAAAAGGACAGAAATGATGCAAGAGCTTAAAACCTTCTGCAAGGACTCATGACGTGGGAGTTCCACCAGGTTCCAGTAGTCAAAGAAGTAGCATAGTCGGGGGGGGGTATCAGTGGGATGTGAACATGCAGCCACTCATAAGAGGTCATTGGCTGTCACATGCCAACAGTCAAGCGTACACAAGCCCTACAGGGGAAGGTACCAGTAATGAGGAAGGGTACACAACCTGCCACATGAGGGTTATCATTCCTATCTAGAGTACAAATTACTACAGAATGGATGTCAGATCTATAGAATATTTTGGATTGTTTCATTGGTATATCATCTTCTTATGCTTTAAGAGTGCAGTAAAAACATCTGTTAACTCAGAAGGTCGAGCTCAAGTATTATCTCTCAATCAGTGATACAGAAATAGCCACAACTATTATTCTCAAAAATATTACTGCAAATTTTACACCCTTCAAACTTAACAAAGGATGATAAACATTTTAAACACATATCCATTAAGCATACAAATTACCTTCCTAGAAAATGAAGAATTTATTTTTTTTCTTTTTGTTACAATCTTTTACAGGCATAAAGATTAATTTACATATAAAATCTAATTTTCTAGATAAAATGTCATCTTTTTGTAAAAATAAAATGTATTACTTGTGTCTAACAGTGTTACAAAATTTATATTCAGCAGAAGACAGCACAGCAAGAAAACCAAAGCATAAAGGTATAAGGGAAGTGAGAAGGTTAGGGGAAAGGATATAAGGAATGGAAAAAATATGAGAAAAGGAAAAAATGGAAACAGTCTTTGTAAATAGGGGAGGGTGGAGGGGGTGAAGGGAGGGCAGGGGTATGGGGAAAAGTGAGAACCAAGACCTGTCATGTAAAGGTACAAGATCCCAATAATGAATGGAACTGTACTGTGTACCTAGAATGTACCAATAAACTCAATGAGATTTTAAAAAAAGAAAAGAAAGAAAACCAAAGCAAAGAATTTAGTCAAGCTTACTGAATCCTAGGGTCTCTCTTAAGTCTTGTATCCTTAATCAACAATAACCTCCTCCCCTACTTCCTCACGCTGATCACCCTTCGCCTTGGAGTCCAGCACCCCACTTAATTAGTTATTAGCAGATTGTCAGTATAAGCTGGCAAACTGCTAACCCGGTCTTGAAGATCCCCTGGATGCCAATGCTTTCTTTCTATCACAGTGAGCCTTCCTCGGACCTATGTATATCCAGCAGCAGAGCCCACATTTTTCATGGAATACTCTCAAATGAGTCTTGCGGTGGTCACCACAGGAACGCTTCAGCATGTGATGAGAAGAGCAAACTCACCAAAAGTAGAGAGTGGCACACTTGCCAAGAAAATAAAGGCCAGCATCAATCTGAGTCTATGGAGACACTGAAAAGAGTCAACAGAAAAATTCTGGTGAAGATATCAAAAGTCAAGACAGAGAAAAATCCACGCTGAATCACATTTGTAAATGGAGCACAAAGTGTAAGTTATAAGAAAGGAAAGAGACCACACAGAGCCCATTATGATCTAATATGTATGATCTGACCCACAGCTAGAATGTAGGGAATTCTATGAGAGCTTTGACAGGGAAAACTGAACATAGAAAAATTTTAAATGAAGGGACAGACAATTCTCATATCATTCAGAGAAAATGAAGGGGATGATAACTGCAGTTCTGTGAGGGCTTCAGATGCAGAGGGAATTTCTACAGGGATAGAAAATGCATCACACACCCATAGAAAGAGATTCGCCCCCAAGACGGACAGGAACCCAGAGCACTACCAAGAGCTCTGAGCCTTGGGCCAGGGATTTAGCTCAGTGGTGCCGCTGCCTGACTCGCAAGCACAAGGTCCCGAGTTCGATCCCCGGCACCAGAGAAAGAACTCTGAGCCTCTTAGAGATTTGAGAGTAGGTTTCCCTCTGTGTTTGATAAAAGAAGAAACAGACGTGATCACAATGTCACGGTCACTGACCACTCATTTACAAAAAAGAGAAAAGATCGGTGGGCATCAGGAAATCCCCTGGATATCCTTAAATTCAGTTTATGAAATACTTAAAGGGGTTTTATTGAGGAGACTAATGGGAAAAACTGAGAAACTGACATACTTTTCTGAAAAACTGCAGCAAAAGCAGAAAAGGATGGCAGGCCATTTAATCACTTCAAGAGAAACAGGTCCCCGTGTTGCAGGGGACACAAAAGAATAGTTACAGTCCCAGCTGGATCATAAAAGACAACCACAACTAACATTACTACAGGAATTTTAAGCAAAGCTTATCCAAAACAATCTATATTTTCACACATGGAAGAAAATGTCCTGCATGAAGGCCCATTCCAGTTAATTCTCCCAAAAGTTGTTTTAAGAAGGGTTGGGAAGAGAGACCTCATAACCCACAAGCCAAGGCCTGAATCCATCCCCTGAAGCCCTGAATCCGTCCCCTGCTTTGGTTCCGCCCAATTGAAATTGCACCATTTGGATGTATCTCTTTTTGGGGTATCTGTCTTTCCTCGACCTGACCATAGTCCCCAAAGTTGGGGCAAATGCCTCACCAACACCCTGAAGACTTAAAGGCCAATGGACTGAATACAGGTGGGGTTCGACTTAGAAGAGAAGGACGTATCCTATTTCAGCATCCCGTTGTGGCCTTACATCTTCACAAACAGATAGTCAGGAGCACTGTGCAGTCATCAGGACTGGAAGAGGAGGATGCCTATAGCACTGGTGTGCACACTTGTCAGGACCCAAGCCCACCCAGCCCCCTGCAATAACTAGAGTCCTTCCCTGGCCACCCCCTAATCAGCCCTACGGCTCTATCACCAGGACCGCGGTCTGATTTTTCAACCACAAGTGGACAGACTGGACAGTGAAACTGCTTTTCCTCATGCTTCATCCCTGCCCATCACCCTCCTCAGCAAAGAGACAAGCAGATTCAGCCCCACCACCAAAACCTCTGTGCCCGAGATGTGGTGAATGGTGAAGATGGGCTTTACCTACCTACACCATAAATTGAGTTTAAAATATTTTTTAAATTCTAACGCAGATGACACCACTTTCCTACTGGAACAGCCGCCCCACAGTCTTCCGGACACTGGGAAAAGACACTAGTTTGGCCTCCAGGCTCTTTCCTAGGGAGCCTCACTCTCACACTCCGACCTTCCCTTTGGCCACCTGTGTCACTTTTCCACATCACTCCCTGCTCTCGGGCAGCTCTGATCTGGCCACCTCACACCTGCCCTGAACCTTGGCGCTGGCTCTCGTACCTGTCCAACGGTGTCACAGAGCATCATCGGGAGTATGAGAAGCATGCCACACGCTCTTGAGAAAAATGTAAACCGAGGCAGCCTCTTGGAAAGTCCGTATGGCGAATATCTAAAAGCATGCTTGCTTTTTATAATTCATGCGCTTTAAAGAGAAAGCAAAAGATATTAAACATATAAACAAGGTGGTTCTTTGCCGCAATAGTAAGAGAGGAAAGAGAAGAGAGACAGAAACACAAATAGGGAGACACAGCAAGTAAGGACGAGACGAGGACAGGGACACAGAGACAAAGCTAGAGAGACAGAGACAAAGGCAGGAAAGACAAAAGCAGTAAAAGACGAAGCCCAGCTTCTCTTCAACTTTTCCTCTCAGGAATATCTGGCAGACTGATAAAATCACCAGTACACTCTTGTACGAGGGCACCCAAATGTTGAGAAGTGCACAAATCATAATGTAATAAATATGAAGTTTAAAGAAGCCACACAGGTTCCTTTCTGTCTCCTTTTTTGCAGATTGGCCAAATCGGGAAAGCCAAAAGCCATGGCCCCACAGACTGCAAAGGTCTGTGTGCCAGGCACTGCAGGAGGCCCAGGGGCTGCAGAGATGCCCTAGATGCTGGTACTTTCCATCCCGCTGAGCTGACAACCTGGCAAGGAGTAGTGCCGAGCTCTGCCTGATGCTGAAGACAGACCTCGGCCTGCAAGAGCATGCAGATCTCAACACCCTCACTGCGTTGTGACAGATTTCAAAGCCTGCTTTGCCGGTGAGTCTGCCTGCTCTCCTCTACTCCCTGTCCCCTCTCGCCCCCCGGTGCCCCTCACGGTTGGTGTCTCCGGCAGTCTGCAGCAGTGATTCCCAGGATAGGACCTACAACACCACCGCCCAGCAGGCCACAGTATTCAAACTGAACATTGTACTGATCAATCTTCTGATGCAACATTCCAGATTGCTGGGCAAAATGCCTCACAAAAGAAGCTAGGGCAGGGGCTTGAAGCAGTTGAAACAGAGATATACCGGTTGTGACTCATTTGGGGCTGCAGAAAACATGATCCTGTCTGGCACAGTTGATGAAGGACTCTCACTGTTCACAAGACAAGGCCAAGATCTCGACAAGGTAAGTCCAGCTGTTGGAAAAAAAAAAAAAAACATCCTGTCACCCATTTTTGGCCATGACCGCCTGTCCATCTAGGTTGTGTAGAAGACACATTATATCACACATATCCCATCAGCGAGTGCTGGCAAAAAGGGGGGGCAATAAAAAATTACAGATATGGAACACAATGCAGCTCCTTTTGACTATGCCATTTGATTGTAGGTAATACCTGCTTTACAGTAGAAAGGACCACAAGACCGTGAAGGCTAGAGCCAGCCTAGCCAGGTCAAATCCCAGCTCACACTGGCTCTGTGACTTAAGAAAGTTACCTAAACTCTCTGCCCCTCAGTTTCCTCAACTGTAAAATGGAAATAATGATAGTAGCTCTCTGAACAGGTTATGTGATACTTAATGGGGTTAACAAAAGTAAGAAGCTAAGTGCCTGCTCACAGGAAACAGGAACAGGACAAACAGGCGATCAGGAATATACCTCTTACAGAACCCTGGATGCTCTGTTCTCTAGCTAAGCAAAGATGTGCACTCTGCTGTAAGTGTGAAGCCACATTTATCTATTTTCAATGGTGACAGAAATTCAGATCCCTTAGAATCGGGAGTTTGTACTCTGGCCGATGAGTGCTACACTAATTGAATAAATATGAAAGTTTTATTGGTAATGGAAAATTACTCTGCAAAAACAGAAACAATGTGAAAAATGTAGACACGGAATATTAGAATTCCCTGAATGAAGCCTGCTGCTGAAGGTATCTAAAAGGATTTGTTTGTTTGGATAATTTGCTTAAATTTGGATTTTTTTTTCTTTGCTGTCCCCCAAGGGCGATGGGTTAACACCATACACAGCCTTCAAAAAGACGGAAGAGGTAAAGAAAATACCAGACAAGTGTTCAGGACATACATGAACTTCTTCCAGGAGTCCTAAATACTTTGCAGGTTTCAGCCAATATAATCCATTAGAACTGATTATGTTGAGTACTTCAGAACCTGCTCTGCTGCTTTCTCATCTGTCTAAATCAATCTCTTTCTGATAAATGTTATATACATGGGTCATTTTTTCAATTGTGTTTCTTTTCTTGCTCCCTATGTAGCAAATAAATGTGCACATTAGCATAGATATGATTAATGTAGCCGACACTATGTCTCTGTGTGGCTTGAATATTTACTTGTGATCGTGGGATGTAAACCTTTTCCTTCTTTTTCATCACTGTTCAAAAAAATATTCAATGTTACTTTGAGCAGAGCTTGCTCATTGGTATTATGGAGGATGCAAAAAGGAATGAAATACTGTTCCTACCTTCAGACACAGTCCAGTCCAGAAGGTGCTGTGACAATACAGAAAGGAAGCCAGCTCAGGAAGTGACTTTTAAAATAGGTTGGCATCTTGTACTATTGCTTCTAGTTATGAAACTTTGAGTAAACCATTCCCATAAGCATCCGATTCTCCATCTAGGACATGCAAGAAAAAATAGTAGTTCTCAAAAATTGGGATGCTTGGAGATTTTAGTTATACTAGCCTTTTAATTACCTCCTCCTGGTGGGCAATACTATTGTTTATTCCACTTGAGAGTGGAAGCTCACCCTGTCCTCTGGAGATTTGAGTAAAATTAGCTTGAATCTCTCATCTGGAGAGAGGAAGACTCGTGTCCTTTGGAAACTGGATTTGTCTGAAGGGGTGGATTTCTTCCAAGTTTCTACTTTCACCTATTTTTCTTCCTACTGATTTCTTGGGGCTCTTGCTTGATTCCCAAGGCTGAGTATGGAATGTAGCCTCGGTTTCTGTAGTCCCCTAAATCTAGTCACTCCAAATGTGAGTGTGGAAGGTTGGACAAGTGGTGAAGTCATAATAGAGCACCCCAGAGAAGGAAATCACAGCCCTGTTCTCAAAGGGACGTCGGCTCACTCTACCCTGGAGAAATAACCAGTCACCTCTTCACTCACTCTCCTGTCACTGTGGTGCTGCTTTCTGTATCTTCTCTTACCTTCACCTTCTAGCTCAGTCTCCCTCGTCAGTTCATTCTCCCATTACGGAAGTAACTGTTCATGTTCATGCAACAACATTTTTTCTCTTTGCATCATTTCTTATACACCCAGCCATGCCCCTCGGCTATTTTTCTGGAACCAAAATGGAGACCGAGGGAGACTGAGATTTTCTTAGCTAAGATAGTTTTCATCCTGAGAAGAAAACATCTGCTTTCCAGTAGGTAAGCTGATTTCTTAGCCCTGCCAAAATGATATTAGCATAGATAAAAGCAGAATAAATATTACTGTCTGAGAGACGACCATCTCCAATTTGTCACAAAATGGGAGCTGAAGTGACAGAATCGGGGGCAATTTACTGGACTAGGTGCTATTTTAATTGTTCTCTTGAGGAATGTGTGTGATTCTATAGACAGATTTTAGAAAAATGGCACTTCCAGCAGAGGGAGAAATATGACAAAAGACACAGCGTCGGAAAAACAGGAATGTGTATGAGGAGAAAGAGTAATCTGATGTAGTGAGTAAGACACGGAAGAATAAAAGCAATGAGAGATCTCAATAGAAAAGCACAATTAGAAGCATATAATGGGAGGAATTTGGAGGTCATGATAAGCTGTTTAGGCTGTTCTGTAGATGGTGCCGATTTTTTGAGCTCTGACACCTCCAAAGAGCTTTCTGTGTGCTACGGAGAATTGTTCTAGGTAACCTCTAGCAACCACCTCTTGGCCTTCTGGCTAAGATCAAGTGTAGATAACCTCTAGGGTTTCATCCAGTGTTTAGACCCTGATTCTAAGATCAGACATGCGGCGGTTGAGGGCATTTCTGCTGTATCATAAGAAACATGTCAGGGAGCGCAGGTTGGAAGAGGGAGGGATCTCAGGAACCACATCAAGAGATGAAGTGGACAGAAATAAGCTGAACTAAAAAAAAATCCATTTTGAATATGAAGGGAAAAGAGACCCCAGAGTGTTTTAAAATTAGGATTTATAGAAATTTTTGAAAACTGATTATACATGAAAAGTGAAAAAAATTAAAAGATAGGGTTACAAAGTTTAGAACAATATTTCATAAACTGTGGTCTCATAACTTCCTTGACCAATAACATCTAAGAGTTGCCTAAAAATAATAGACTCCCAAGTCCTACAAAAGGTCTTTAGCATTTCCATGAGGTGAATTTAGGGAAAAAGAAAAGATGAGTTCACTTCTAGACGTGGGATGTTTGAATTGCCTGAATGACACCTACAAGCATGAACATACCTAGCATCAATTTTGCTTTTATTTGTGTTGGCCATTTTGATTAAATTTGTGTTTTTCATATCTCCCAAAACTTTATGTGACATGTTCGATCTCCTTCTAGGTTTTGAACATATGGAATACAATCATAATAACTAATGTAATGTGCTTGTCTACTAACTCAGTCATATGGGTCATCTCTAAGTTAGTTTTGCTTGACTGATCTCTCTTGTCATTACATATTGTATTTTCCTGTTTCTTATAAATGCTGCACATTGTGACTCTCACCTTGTTGGAGATTGTGTGTGTGTGTGTGTGTGTGTGTGTGTGTGTGTGTGTGTCACAGGTGCAGCAGCATTGAGCTAAATCCCTGGCCCGGGTGTGATATATTTTTATACTCCAATAAACAACCTTTTCCGGGGATATAGTTAAATTACTTAGAGACATTTAATCTTTTCATTGCTTTTGAACTTTAGCGAGGAGGACCAAAACAATATTAACTATAAAATCAATTTTATCCCATACCTAAAAAAAAAACTAAATTTTTCAATGGCTGTGACATTTTCTACACTAGCTGGTTTAAGTTATTTAGAGATATTTAATCTTTTCATTGTTTTTGGACTTTAGCGAGGAGGATTAAAGTAATATTAATTGTAGAGTCAGTTTTGTTTTATATCTAAAGGAAAAACTGAGTTTTTTAATGGTTGTGACATTTTTTATATTAGCTGGTGGGAACAGGCAACACCACTGGCTCTGTGTGACAGAGGTATCCAGAGTTCATTCCACATACAGTTCATTATCTTTGGTTCCCTGTTTGTGATTTCCCACTATCCATTCCTCCCCATGCACCAAGAGTTGTCCCACCTTCAGGGAATTGCTCGATTTCACCAACTTTCCTCTCTCTGCCCCACAGTCTGGAAGCCCCCTCAAGACAGTAAGTGTGATCACCACACATTATTTTTTCTTTTAAAAACCGCTATCCTGCCTCCTGTCCAGTGTATTGAATATCACTAACTCATAGATTGTGTCTGTTTATTTAATTGGTTCTGGTGATATAATAAATCTAGTCCTTCTTCCTCCATCTTGACCTAAAGTACCTAACGTGACAATTTGTTCTTTCTTTTTTTTTTTTTTTTTTTTTTTTTTTTTTTTTTTTTTTTTTTTTTTTTTTTTTTT
>NW_022900922.1:6121972-6195021 GCF_012274545.1 Fukomys damarensis | reverse complement strand
TTTTTTTTTTTTTTTTTTTTTTTTTTTTTTTGGTAAGCAGTTTGTTCTTAAACTTTTTTGTTTAAATACATTATTTTTAGAGCAGAGAAAAATTGAACAAAAGATACTAAGATTTCTCACCTAACCCCTCCACACACATGCACTGACACTCTGCCATCATTATCCGCCACCAGAGTGAACATTGCAACAACAAATGAACCTACAGCAACATTTCATCATCATAAAATCCCGAGCTTACACGAGGGTTCACTCCTGGTCTTGTGCGTTCCATGGCTTTGGGCAAAGTGATTCTGTGTCCACTCACAGGGCAGTTTTGCTGCTCTAACACTCTCTGTGCTCAGCCTGCTTACCCCTCCCTCCCTCTAATCTCTGGTCTTCTCACTTACTCCTAGTTTTGCCTTTTCCAGAATGTCACAGAGCTGTCTTCTTTCAATTGGTAATATGTATTTAAGTTTCCTACATGTCTTTGCATGGCTTGATAACTCATTTTTTAGTTTTGAATAACATTCCATTGTCTGGATAGACCTCAGTTTATCCATTCAGCTACTAAAGGACAGCTTGGTTGCTTTTAAACATTCATATGCATATTTTTTTGTGGAATATTTTAACTCATTTAGGTAAATACCAAGTAGTACATTTTCTGGATCATACATCAGGAGTATGCTTAGTTTTGTAAGACAATGTGATTATTTTAAAACAATATTTTGCCTACTTCCCAACCCCATAAGAGTTTTCAATAGCATTTCATTGCTATTTGGATAAATGTGTCTAACTCTAATATAACCTTAAAACTTCTGCTTACCCTCTGTATCCTTATCTTACACTATTTTCCCCTGGCTTTTTCTTTAAATGTGTGATGCTGCCTCCTGAAGCATCATCCCCTCTGTTTAGACAAAGTGCACTCACACTGTGCTCCATTCGATCATCTAGCCCGGGCTAGCCTCAAATTTGCAATCTTCCTGCCTCAGCCTTCAGAGTAGCTGGAATTATAGGCATGTGCCACCACCCCTGGCTATCAGGTTATTTCACAGCATAAAGTCATAGAACCCATCCTTATACTCTGTGGTAAACTTCTCTCAATCTGTAGTAAGAAGTTCAATAGAGTGATTATTGGATTATCTTTTTCCCCATCAGACTACCAGTACATAAGTATAAGGGCTATGTCCGTTAGTGTTAACCATTATAGTCTCAGTGTCTATCAGTATACTTATAAAATATGTGCTGAATAAATGGACATTTCTGCAGTTCCAAAACGAAAGCTGGAAATTTGGAATTTTGAGAATGAAAGCTGATAACATCTCCAAAGTAGACCACAAAGTGTAAGGGGAGGAAAAGGGAAAGAGAAAGGACAGGGAGCTGAAGGCTGAACATCAGCACAGAAGTAGTAAGTAGGAGTGCCAGAAAGATGAGATTTTTTTTCAAACATTTCTCATTTTCTCCCTATCTTTGTTTCTACCTTTAGTCTATCTGTATTGTCACATTTCTGTTTACTGACAGAGGTCATGCATTTCAATATATTATTAACCAGCATATTCTCTTGCATTTATAAGGAAGTACAAAGAAAACAAACTAGAAGTTATATCTCAGTAGAAAAACACCCCCCCAAAAAATGAGAATATGCATGGAAAAGAAAAGAGTCGATGATTGAAGACAAGTTTTCAATATGTTCATGTCTCTGTGCGTAGGGGAAACAACTATGACCTAAAATCCCATGAGGACTCTCCTTACTTCTTTCTTATTGTATTTCTCTCTCTCTCTCTCTCTCTCTCTCTCTCTCTCTCTGTGTGTGTGTGTGTGTGTGTGTGTGTATGTGTGTGTGTTTTATTTCAACAGACATCCATAAAAATTATTGTTAAAACAATGCTGCTGGCAAAGGACAGCAGGATAGTAATTGTTCCTTCCATCTGCCTCAGGCTTATTGGTTGGGTTTCCTATAACAAAACACAGATTTTCTTTTCTTTTCTTTTCTTTTTCAAAAGACAGATTAACAGAGAAAAACAAACAGAAGTATATTTCATATACCTATGAAATATATATTTATACATAAATATACATTTACATTTACATATATATTTTATATATACAATATACCAAGATACTATGGAAGAATAATTTTCAGGAAGATGGATCAGGATTAGAAATTATATACATATCATCCACAACAAAGAACAGTTCATTTTTAAAGATGTAACAAGATAAAGGAAAAGGATTTTGGAGCAGCAAAATGAGGGAATGCTAATAAGTGGGTGTTCGCTGTGTAGACTCCTCTGGGATGATTAAAAGTCTAAAATTGTCTTCAGTGATCAGCTGTGTCCTGCATGATGGAGGGAGAGAAAAAGTACCTTTGCCTTCATAAATTAATGTCCTGTCTTAGGCAAATAGGAGGAGGGCGAAGAGCTTTTCTTGGGTCTGCTTCTTAACTGCCTTCAGCTCACAATATTTCGGGGTGTGCTCCCCACACTATTCTTATTGCAAATATTGCTACAAGCACTAAATGTGTCAACAGCACAACTTGTGGGGAAGAACTGCGCGGAACTAGAATCAAATGTGTTATTCAGCCCATGGCGTCTCTGAGCCACAGGACAGGAAGAGCGGCCCATCAGTCAATGCACTCGATATTCCAGGAGGTTCATTTTGTCAGATCAGCTGAGGAACTCAAGTTCTTTCCACCAATTGCCGTTTCGTTGTGGGGGGAAAAAGGACCCTTTAGCTAAAATGTAGACTACATAGTGCAAGGAAAACAACATCTGCAGCCTTAGCCAGAAGCAGTGTAGGCCTAGGCAGTCTGGTGGTGTCCAGCGGGGATGAACCCATGAGATCCAGCATGTGGTCCTGCGAGCTGCCACCAACAACATATGTTTACATGCTAATGAACGTCAGGCTTCTCTAGAATAAATTTGCATCCATCAAAGTCAAGTGAACAGACTGTTTTGCTGTGTGTAAATGGCTCCTGGAACTAGGGAGAACTTGAACTTCATTATGCATTCAGCTTCTAGAGTAAGAATAGGAATGCTAAGGTGAAAATCATTTGTTCTCACAGATGCCTGGAGTCATCTTGTGATCCACGCTCAAGTGAGGCACTGGAAGGTGAGGGGATCAAAGAGGAGAGAAAGTGAATCACTAGGGGTGGACCTTCTTTCTCAGGAAGGAAAGAGAACTAAGCCTCAGCCCTGCCCTGGTTTCTGTGGAGTGACTCGCTTCTGTGAATCTCAGTTTCCTCATCTGTAAGTGGAATGTTTTGGTCAGGTGAGCTTTCAAGTCACTTCAACCGCCAAGCACTAATTCGTGTACATATCAGTGGGAATTAATCATTTCACTTTAATAAGTCTTAGAGATAACCGGGCTTATTTCAGTACCAACTCAGTCTCTCCAGAAAATGTCGTTGTTAGAGGCAATTAAAAGGAGTGGCTGGCTGATGGGATTCTGGAGAGCTGGGGGAAGAAGATTCTAAAGGAGGTGAGAATGGCAGCTTCCCCCACTGGGGCCAGAAGGCCAGATGGTCGCAGAGGAAGGGGCTACCTGCAGAGGCCCCGGGACTAGGAGGAAGTGGGTACGTGAGGGAGATGCCTCCTCCCTCCTCCACCCACCACTCTTCACACCTGTTTGCAGCCAGGAAAACCTGAGGGCACAAGGAGAAATGTTCATCTCCCTTTCAACATGTCTGTCTCTCCTCAACCAGATCTTGGGTGTGATTTCACCGTCTGTGATGCTCTGGGCTATGTTCAGGGATCACAGCTGCATAGAGACATCTACTTTGCCCCATCCTGTGAGCGCTACATCCTTCAGGGGCCAGGAGTCTTCTCCCTGATGGCTGTTGTTTGTTCTGCTATCAAATCTTTATCACCTCTTCCCAACTTCCATCTCTTAATTCCTGAAATAACAGAGCAGCTATTATGTTACAAGCAAGCAATGTACAGGCCAGGTAAAATCTCATGCACATTCAGAGACTGTGATCAGGCTAAGAACTCTGTCTTGGGGACCTGGCATGAGTTTAAATGATGTGAAGTGGGAGACCTCATCTGTGACAAGCTGGATTGTGTCCCCCAAAATCTGTCAAAGCTCTAATCCCAGTATCTGACATGCAACTGTATGGGAGATAGGAATCTTTGTTTTTAATGTTTTATTTAGGTAGCACAAATTCCTTAAGAGAACTGACTACATTATCTCTTTCGATCCTAGAAACCAGAGGGAGCAGGCCACACCAGCTCAGAATCTGAGGTGATATGCATTGTTTTGTTGTACATTTTTGTGAATATTGCTGGTCTGTGACTTCTTCAGATTTGCACAGATACTTTACGATCTGTTCTTGGGGGAGCAGGTCAGGCGCAGTTCTGTACAAGCTATCACCCAGTCCTTTAGTGCCCACTTTAAGAGTTTTAAAAAGGTCGAGTGCCAGCTTACAAGTCTGGATGAAAAAATCCATGACGACCTCTTCCAGAGACGCATCACATCGTTGAGATACATGACTGGCACTTTCACCACTGAAACTCACCATTGCGTGATGAGTCTTGTGGGGACGTTGTAAGAAATGACTATAATTTTCATTTTTTGAACCCAAAGTTCTGTTTCATTTCTTTCATGGTTAAAATAATCTAAAAGGATTTGGTGAAGAGTTCCACTGGAGCATTCGAAGATATGCAGCACAGAAGTGGGATAGACAAGCAATAACCCTGTCACGGCCTCGCCTAGGTGATGTTTCAAGATTGGCTGAAACCCTTGATGGTGGTACTCAGCAATTTCTTTTTTCTCCATGTTTTCTTGTATGTTGGCCACCAGAAACATCCTGTGAAGGAGGAATTTCTTTAGCTGTAGTCTTTGTTTCTGTTCCAGAAGGTGCAAGTAATTGCCAAGGGGTACCTGTGGCCTCAGAAGAGCTGCCAGTGGAAAAGATCTTTCACTGTTCCTCCAACTACGGTCCGTGAAGGCCATGCTTACTGATTCTTTAGATGATTCTGATTTTTAGCAGTCACAATAATTACAGTATCAGGATAGTTCTTGAGTGAGGAGTTCTTATTTTTATTCCTTCTGGGAAACATTGTCTTTATATGTCAACACCTTTGTCTCTGTCTCCAGCACAATGAGACAATCACTCCATTTTCTGAGTCACTCAAGCTCTGGTACTTTGTATGGTGGCCTGAGAAGACCAGTCACCATCTTTGTGCTCACGGAGTCCATGAGCTGACTTTAATGTTCCTGGCAGGGCCTTGGGTGACCCCGGAATGATGGGGCTCTGATTGCATGTGAGACAGGGAGCTGCAAGTGTAACAGAGACCCACAGGGGTATGAGCACACACCTAGGGGGCATGAAGAAAAGGAGGAAATAATTTGAGCCCCACAGGATGGACTGCTATGATCTTATCTCAGGAATAGGAATTCCCTTTGAGCATATCCTTCGTATTACTGTGTGGCTCTTCTTTGTCTGAGAGTGCTACATACCTAGGCTCAAGTCATAACCTGTTTCCAAGAACAGTGTGTGATTGTGACTTAGGCCCACCTTCCCCTCAGCATAATCCCACACAACAACCAGCTTTCCTGGCTTTGCAACTGAGGTGCCTCTTTCACTGCCATCCATTGTGGCTTTCTGGGGTCTTTCCTCTTCACTGCAGTCTGCTCACCAAGCATGTAGGAGGTCCAGGTTTTGATCCCCAGCACCTCAGGTGAAAATATGGCAAATACAATCTATAGAGTTTGACACAGTCATTGCTTGAGTGCTTTGGTCAATGTATGTCTGCCCCATTAGATTCTAAGCTCCATAAAAGCAGGGACCATGTTCAACTTGTCACCAATATGCCCAGGCACCTCACTCAGTGCCTGCAGCTTCGCAGGGGTAATAATTACATGTCTGATTTGTTAAATGAATAAATAAGTCTGGGTCTTTAAAAACTGAGTGTTTTGATGTTCTAAATATCTAAAGTAAGCCTAGCAACTTACCAATATCTAAAGGAAACACTTGATTGTTTACAAATTCCCTAAGATTTTCTTTGATTTCATGAAGTCCCTCAGCAGCCCCCAGTCACTCTTCAAACTTTGTTAAGCAGAGCTCTAGTTTGGTCTTCCGCCTCAGTGTGTGAAAATGTCTGCCTTCTTCCCACATTCAACAGCTCAGAGCTCAGACTTCATTTTCATACCCACAATTAGTAAGATTCACATTCTAAGAGAGAGCTAAATTGTTCATTTGTGTAACTCAGCACTTGGGACCAATAACCTCACCAAGAGAAAGCAAAGGTACATATTGTCTTTCCAGAAAGAGCCCTCACCTGCTGCCTGCCGAACAACACTTTGGGACCCAAGCCTCAGTATCTTACTTGCTGGAAGGTAAGTTAGGCAGAACTCCGGAAGACATTGGTATAGGAAAAGACTTTATGAACAAATCCTCAGTAGCATGGGAGCTGGCAGATAGAATCAACAACTGGGATCTCATCTTACTAAAAAGCTTCTGTACTTCAAAAGAAACCATCAGCAGAACTAAGAGACAATCTACAATGTGGGAAAAAATTTTTACCAGCTGTTCCTCAGACAAAGGACTATTATCAAGGATATATAAAGAACTCAAAACAATCAGCTCCCCCAAATATAAAGACCCAATTCAAAAATGGGCATCCGAAATGAACACACATTTCTCAGACAAAGAAGTAAAAGCAGCAAGTAAATACATGAAAAAATGGTCCACATCACTGGTCATTCGAGAGATACAGATGAAAACAACACTGAGATTCCACCTCACCCCACAAAGAATGGCTGCTATCAAGAAATCACACAATAACAAATGTTGGTGGAGTTGTGGGAAGAAAGGAACCCTTCTCCATTGTTGGTGGGAGTTCAGACTGGTGCAACCACTATGGAAATCAATATGGAGATACCTCAAAGAGCTGGGACTAGAGGTTCCATTTGACCCAGCCATCCCTCTGCTGGGTATCTTTCCAAAAGAACTAAAAGAATCATATCACAGAGAAGTATGCACACCCATGTTTATAGCAGCACAGTTTGTAATAGCTAAATCTTGCAAACAGCCCATTTGCCCATCCTTTGGAAACTGGATAAAGAAGATGTATTTCTTCATAGAATAGATTCATTCATAGGAAAATGGATACATATTGAAGATATACTCCTAAGTGAAATAAGTCACACATGTGTAAATACCAAATAGTTTCCCTGGTGTGAATAATCTGCAATAATACATAAGATCCTAATAAGATTACTGACATTTAGAAATGGGAAGAAAGGAGCTAAAGGTGTAGGGAAGGTGGGATGGGTAGGGGAAAGGAAAAAAGGAAAAAGAAAAAAATGTGAGATAATGAAAAGATGAAAATAAAGTGTTTGTAGATGGGGAGGGGAGGAGGGGGTGAAGGGAGAGCAGGGGTAAGGGGAAAAAATGAGAATCAAGACTTGTCATGTAGAGGTACAAGATCCCAACAATGAATGTAACTGTACTGTATCCCTAAAATGTACCAATAAAGTCAATTAAAGCTGAAAAAAAAACAGTTTTTAGGGAAGTCAATCCTCCCAACTGTACATAGAAAAATACAATGCCATCTTACCATTGAAATCTTGGGGGAAAAGTGGACAAAAATTGGGTAGGTGGGTATCTAGACTATAGATCAATCTGAGTTTTCACTTGGTTCTAAGACAAATTTATTTTAACTAAATATAACTCACTGAATTAAACTTGCAAGCGTAGGAGAGAGGAGCCTTCTGTTTTCACCCAATGAATTTCATTTATCCAATAATTTGGGTACATAAACTTTCATACATTGTTTGCTAGCTAATATCCCTTTTGAAGCCTCAGAAGGACTCCATATGCCAAACTTCAAGGCTGCAAAAATTTGCAATATTTGTCTTCTTTTCCCAAATGGCATGTGATTCCAAAGGAAACATCACTTAAAAATACTCTGTATTCACCATAATGCTTTGTTAATGTACTTCTCACCTTTGATACCTATTTCCATCTATAAAGCTCAATGCAGCCCCTCCTAAGATTGCTGCATTTTCTGTATAGTTAAAGTAGGATTTTTTCTTTGAGAAAATAATTTCCTCCTTTGTATTGTTAAACAATACAATTTATTGCTTTTGTGAAGTTGCAAAAACTAAATTATAAATTATTATAAAAGTATATAATAGTTATTGTGAAATATATTGTGCTGCGATTCAAATGTTTTTCTACTCCATATCTTACTGTATTTCATTCTGATAAAACATAATAAAAATAACTTTTCCTATGGGTACAATTTGTAAATATATCGCAATGAATGTATGCAAATATAATTTTTGGGTTTTTCTCTTTTTAAATTTAATTCTACCGATACATGAGCACATTCATCACGGAGAACTTGTACTTATACATCACAGTCTTAATTCTTTTTTCCCATTCCCCTCCACTCCCTTCTTCCCTTCCTTATTTACAAAAACTGTTTTCATTTTTTCCTTCTATTCTTTTTCCTTTTCTCTTCCTTCTCTTCCCTTCTCCCGACAAACATAATTGTTGAATCACTTGCCTGTGAACATGCTGCCGGCCCACCTTACTCTGTGTGCGTGTGTGTGTGTGTGTGTGTGTGTGTGTGTGTGCACGTGTGTGCGCCTCCCCTGAGCACTACCGAGGCAGGGGGAGCAGCACAAGCAACCGGCCCTAGAACTGAAGGTGCCCACGTCGCGAGGAGACAGCCAGGGTCCTCTGCTGGGGTCCAGAGTCTGCTCTGTGCTTGTGGCGTCCACCGGGCCTGGGGCACAGGGCGGCTCACATGTTTATAAGCTCCACCCTTTTGGTTTGGATCTCAAACGGGCCCCAAGCCTGACTGCTGTTGGAGGCGGGGCCTGGTGAGAGGCGTCGCAGAGGCGTGGCCTGAAGGCGGCTCCTCCCCGGCTCCTCCCCGGCTCCTCCCTGTCCCCGGGTCGCCCTGCCCTGAGCAGCTCTCCTCCGCCAGACCCTCTCACCATGCTGTTTCAAAAACCATGAGGGGAAGTAACTCCTCCCATTTAAGTTGTGGGTGTCAGGTATTTGTCCCAGGGAAAGGAAAGTGAACAGGACAACCATGAGTTTAAAGAAAATTACCGGAGAATCTCAAATTAGTCTGCAGTACCCAAGTATTTCCCAAGCCCTGACTCAGCTTCATCCTCTGACACGGAAGTGAAATTCCTCCCGTCTTCCCCATCCCTCGCACATCCTCCTGGTCCCCCACACCTGTGCTCTGGGTTCGCATCCTCGTCCCTTCACCTCCTGTCAATGCCATCCTCCTCCCCTGTGAGTGTGAAGACAGATGCGCGCAAGCGCGGAGCAGTGGTGAGGTTCACTTCTCTCTGGTCACACTTTGACTGGGTCGTTTGCTAGTTCAGGACAGGGCCTCCCAGCCTTGGCACAGTGGCACTGGAACTGGGCAGCCCGCGGTCACGAGAGTCCGTGCTGGGAGCTGGGGTGTCGGGCAGCACCCCAGCCTGTGCCCAGCGGATGCCCAGCGTCATGTGGTCAGCCTCAGAGGTGCTGAGGATCCACAGGGCCACGGCCGCCTCTGGCTGGCAGTCCTGCCCCCTCAGTGTCCCCACGTCGGCATCTGTGACCAGAGTCAGGGCTATGGCTGTGTTCAGAGGCCTCGATGTCCTCCCACGTCTCTCACTTGGATTAGGAGACTGAAGAGCAGCTCAGGAACTCAGTCCCCACACTACCCATGACACAGGAAGTGGAGGTTTGGACTCCGACCTACCTGAACCAGCCTGTGGGTGTGGGAGTGGCTGTTTTCACCCAATGAATTCTCAATTTTTTTAAAAAAGGAAGGAGGGAAACAAGGAAGATAGGAAAGAAGAAAAAGAAGGAAGAAAGGAGGGAAAGTAGGAAGGAAGGAAAGGACGGGAAGGAAAAACAGAAGAAAAGAAAGAAGGAAGGAGCCCCAAAAGTCCTAAAACCCAAGTGCTGAATCTATAGATAATGCAGTTAGGTATGCTCAGTATCTGAGACTGTAGCTCTGCTGTTGGAACCTATAAATAACTGTTTGTCCTGTGCATTTCTAACAGCAAGTTATAGAACCATCTGCGTGGGGCCCAACATTCTGGCTCTGGGGCAAGACCTCCTCAGCCTCCCGACTCAGCCCAGTGGGAGGCCAGGCCAGCCCAATGCATGCCCACAGTGACTGGGAGGACAGATAAGGCAAGAGAGGCACACACAAGACCACACACATAGTCTTGCGGGAGTGAGGTGGCCATTAGAACCAGGTACCCATCTAGAGATGTAGAGATGTCCCACTGATGTAGATTAAAACTAACTAAAACTCCCAAATCAAGGTAGAAGCCAGATGGGTGACTACACATGATACTGGTGAACTGAAAGATTTCAGTTCTGTAACAACAGCAACAATACACACACACACACACACACACACACACACACACACACACACACACACACACACACACACACACACCCTGTCAGATTGCCCATAATGACACCTTAGAAGGGCATTCGCCTAAAAAGTGATTGCAACCAAACCATTGAGACTGAAGGATTCGGCAATCAATGCCAAGCAGGATGGTGTGTCATTTTACATCAATTGGTGTGATGAATCTTTTACATAATGTGAATCGCTGCCTAATTGTGACTCTGATTGCACCTACCACCGTCAGCATGCTCAAAGCTCCCCCAGTCACTGGGGAAGGAAAGGAGTAAGAAGGAAATTACAAAGAATCCAGCTTCTGTACACCATGAAAAGAAAAAAGAAAACTACCCTGCATGAATTCCAAGTGGCCAGTGGATAAAGAAGAAGAAATCCCCAAAGGCTAGTCATGCACGGTAAGACACAACATGACAGAGAACCAAAACCATCAGCACTGTATTCTACCCACCCATTCATATGTAACCTTGCTGAAGTCACCACTAAGTGCTACCAAGTAAGGAGATGTTGTGTAAAGGGTCCTGGGCTCAAACCGCAGCTCCTGTCACTTCCCAGTTGTTAGTAACCTCAACAGCTTTCTCTTATCTCATATTTGTGTCCAGATTAAATGGGATTTTTTTTATAAGGTATGTAGAACCAACATGCATGGCTGATACTCAGCAAATAATCCTTTCCCTTTTTTAAAAGCAAATCTAGTGCTGGCTTCAGCTGCACATATACTAAAATTGGAACGATGCAGAAAGGATTAGCATGGCCCCTGCGCAAAGATGACATACAAATTTGTGAAGACTTCCATATTTTAAAAAATGTATCACTTCTCGGCCTTTTGGCTGAGATCAAGTGTATAAAAAAAAAAAAGGAAATCTACTTATGCACCTACTAGCTACAGGATGGAAAATGTGCCAGCAACATAGCTACTAACTGAACAAACTCCAACTCCTTGGCTCCATCCTTTCCACCTCACCTACCACTGAGAGAATTTACAATGTCCAGATAGAAAATAGAATGAATTATTTTTTCAATTTATGGAAGACACATTGCCATTAATGCTCTTTGAAGATCTTCCGACTTGCTTTAAACACATTTACCCCATCATTGTTGCCACTTTGTGAAGCACTTCTAGAAATCCTCTTTCACGTCTTCAGTTGCGCTGTTGTGGCTGCCTCCCCTATATCCTCAGTGGCACTGGGTAGCAGCATTCATTACACCTTGTAAAGACTCACACAAGAGGACTTCCAGAACTGTTACAGAAAATGACAAGAATGATGGAGAAAGTAAGCTTGAATCAATAGGAAATATTTTAAGGGGATTTGTGGCAATGTGTCTTATACTATGATACATTTTTAAAATTTCAACATTCAGCATATATTTTGATCATACCTCATAGTAGAACAGCAGTGCAACTTCACCCAAGGTCAACCACATCAGAAGCCTAAGAGGTGAGCACCTTTGGGTTGTATCATGAGACAGGAAAGGCTTATCTACTACAAAAACCAATCCTTACTGTTGTCTGTTGCAGCAGCATTAACTCTCTGCTCTTGCAGCATTTCTATAGGTTCATCATGGTCTTCAAAAGACCTCTAAAAAGAAAATGAGTTTCCTGGGAGGGAAACAGTTTTAGAATTACCTGCATGTGCCTCTTATCACATAAGTATGCCTGATGGTATGTGGGATTCTGGGCTGGGAACAAAGTTTGTGGTCACCTTGGTGGTTCAGATTGTGTCCTGTACCTGAGGACCACCTGTACAAGTAGGATGCTACAGCAAGTCTCACATAAGGCTGCTGGCTGCCTAGACAAATGGTACCACGTTTGCCATATACTTGTCATGGAGATGTACCCCCTAGACACCTTATGAGAAGTACTTATTGTCCAGCTGATAGGAAGAGGTACTATACAACCTCTAGCAATGAGCTCCACTACGGTATCCCGGGATCCCACATCAGGTGACAAGCAGGACAGCCACTCACAGTAAACAGATTTGCAAACTGACCCAAGCCCCCATGAGTAGACTGAGCTCCTTTCGGGCCTCATGGCTATTTACATGTGTTTTCTTCCCTCTACTTTCCTTTCTCTTTTTGTTTTGGTTTTTTGAGACGGGGTCACACTATGTAGTTGGGACTGACTTGGAGCTCACTATGCAGCTCAGGCTGGTCTCGAACTCACAGCGATCCTCGCTCCCTTCTCTTCTCTCTCTACTTCCTGGCTATCATGTGGTGAACAATTTTCCTCTAATGGGCCATTCCACGGTCAAGTTTCTGCCTTGGAGACAGTCAAGCATGGAGATAGCCTCTTTAATAAATGGTGTTGGAAAAACTGGGTTTCAACCTGCCAAAGATTAAAGCTAGACCCTTATCTTTCACTATGCACTAAACTAAAATCCAAGTGGATTAAAGATCCAAATATTTAAACAGAAACACTAAACTTGCTGGAAGATAAATTAGGCAGAACTCTCAAAGACATTGGCATAGGAAAAGATTATGAACAAATCCTCATTAGCATGGGAACTAGCACAAAGAATCAACAACTGGGATCTCATCTTATTAAAAAGGTTCTGCACTGCAAGAGAAATCACCAACAGATCTAAGAGACAACCTACATTGTGGGAAAACACGTTCACCAGCTGCTCCTCAGACAAAGGACTATTATCTAGAATATATAAAGAACTCAAAAAAAGTAGGCCCCCCAAATATAAAGACCCAATTCAAAAATGGGCATATGAAATGAACAGGCATCTCTCAGACAAAGAAGTAAAAGCACAAGTAAATATATGAAAAAATGTTCCACATCACTGGTCATTCAAGAGATACAGATGAAAACAACACTGAGATTTCACCTCACCCCACAAAGAATGGCTGCTGTCAAGAAATCAGCCAATAACAAATGCTGGAGGGGCTGTGGGGAGAAAGGAACCCTGCTCCATTGTTGGTGGGAGTGCACACTGGTGCAACCACTGTGCAAATCAATATGGAGGTAACTCAAAGCACTAGGATTAGAGGTTCCATTTGACCCAGCCATCCCTCTGCTGGGTATCTTTTCAAAAGAATTTTTAAAAATCATACCACAATGATATATGCTCACCCGTGTTTATAGCGGCATAGTTTATAATAGCTAAAACTTGGAAACAGCCCAATTGCCCATCAGTTGGAGACTGGATAAAGAAGATGTAGTTTTTCTATAAAATGGAATACCACTCAGCCATAAAGAATGAAAAATTAGATTCGTTCATCAGAAAATGGATGCATATTGAGGATATATTCCTAAGTGAAATAAATAAGTCACACATGTGTAAATACCAAATAGTTTCTCTGGTGTGAAAAACTAAAAGTGTAAATAAGATCCAAATGGTATAATTGATAGTGTGAAATAGGAAACAAAGGGCTAAAGGTGTAGGGGAAGTGGGAAGGGTAGGGGAAAGGAAATAAGGGAAAAGAAAAAATGATAGTGTGAAATAGGAAACAAAGGGCTAAAGGTGTAGGGGAAGTGGGAAGGGTAGGGGAAATGAAAAAATGGAAACAAAGTGTTTGTAAATAGGGAAGGGAGGAGGGGGTGAAGGGAGGGCAGGGAAAAGGGGAAAAAAATGAGAATCAAGACCTGTCATGTAAAGGTACAAGATCCCAATGATGAATGTAACTGTACTGTGTAGCTAAAATGTACCAATAAACTCAACAAAAAACAAAATTCTCCTGACCGCTTCATAAATGAAAAAATGGAAACAAAGTGTTTGTAAATAGGGAAGGGAGGAGGGGGTGAAGGGAGGGCAGGGAAAAGGGGAAAAAAATGAGAATCAAGACCTGTCATGTAAAGGTACAAGATCCCAATGATGAATGTAACTGTACTGTGTAGCTAAAATGTACCAATAAACTCAACAAAAAACAAAATTCTCCTGACCGCTTCATCTAGTCACACAGGTGATATAGCTTCATTTATCCCTCTCCCCAGTCTTTCTTGGTAAACAAAAACATACATCAGCTACAAAAGAATAAGGCTCAGGCCAAAAAGTGTTCAGTCCACTTCATATTTTTCTTTTCTCTATTGCCGCGATAACGAAGTCTCACAGATATGGTATGGGAATGGTGGTGGTGGTACATAGGCGTGATAGGAGCCCTCATCATCATTCATTAATGTTTACCATGTACTTATAATGCACCCACCACTATGCAAGCATTAACTATTCCCTATAACTCTAGGCAGTAGTGCTGTACTCAATGTTTGTGTCCCCCACAGGTCAAATTTTTGAAGGCTACCCATGATATGATGACACTGGGAAGTAGAACATTTAGGAGGTGATTGGCTCATGAGGGAAGAACCCTAGTTATCAGTATTAGTGCCCTTATGAAAAGACGCCAGAGAGCTCCCTCAGTTCTTCTACCATCTGAAGTCACAGCAAGAAGTTGCCACCTGTGAACAAAGTTTTAGGCTCTCACCATGTGCCAGATCTGTTGGTGTTTTAATCTTGGACTTCAAGCCTCCAGATTTCTGAGAAATAAACTTGCTTTCTTTATAAATCTACCCTACTGTTTTTTGTTACAGCAGCCCAAATAGACTAAGATAATTAGTTACTTTTTAGAGGAATTTGGTAATTTTATTTTTATTATAATTATATAATTAAAGTGTATTATATAATTTATATATACATTATGAAATAATTACCACAGTCAAGTTATTTAGCATATCCATCACCATATTTGTGTATTGTGTGCTGAGAAAACTTAAGAACCACTCTACTGGAAATTTCAAGTATGCGGTACAATACTAACTGTAGTCACTGTACAGTAGACATCAAGAATTTGTTCATCATCGTTATCATTATTAGTTATACAGGTGAGATATGAAGAGATTAAGAAATGTCACCAAGGCTATACATTCAGCAAGTGATAAGTTACTGCCCAAACTCAAATGTAACAAGACTCTTAATCATTATACATTATGATCCTTCTAAATCATCAAACTTGATAAATACCAAGTGAATTAACTGGGAATCACTCAGGTAGAGATGTGTAGATTTTAATCCCCCAAAATGCAGACTAAGTATACATCACATGTTTATATTTTCATAGAAACCTACTACAATCAGAATCATATACCGTGATAAGAACTGAATTAGGAGTTAGCATATTAGCTCTCTTAGCATATGTGCTAATCTGTTCAAGCTGCTGTAACAAAATACCACACCCTGGATTAAACAGACATTTATAGTTATGTGCCACATAGTAAGATTTCAGTCAGTGACAGGCTACGTAGGAGGGGTGATCAAAAACTATGGTGCATGTTTAAATTAAAAAGATTTATTGCAATAAAAGATGCATTGTCATTAATCTCTCTCAAAATAGTTCGCTTTGTTTCAATATACGTCCCATCGGCCTTGCCACTCTCTGAAGCAGTTCTGGAGTCCTCTTTCATGGGTGTGATAAAAAAAAAAGCATGGCGAACGCTCCCATGAGTGCCAGCCACCCAACGGAAAGGTGGGGCCGTCAAAACACTACGGTCAGTGCGTCCTTGTTCACCTTATTTGCTGCATCTGGTACCAGGTGGCTTCTGGCTTTTCCTTCAAGTCAAAATGTCCATGAAAGGTAAATGTCTTGATTAAGGACGTTGAGGAATCCAAACAACACAACTAAAGACACTAAGAAAAAGGACTTCCAGAATAGGGGGAGTATTTGGAGAGGAATTCATGACAACTTACCTTGTACTACAAGACTTTTTAAAATTTAAACACACACCATATTTTTCAATCATGCCTTGTGTACAGAGCATATATGAGTGACATCACAGGCATTTTAGTGTTTGTAAGTAATACATACATAGCAGAGACACATTTCTCACTAAGGAACTTACAACAGCATTTCTCATAGGTCTAGAGGCCTAAAATCTAATATCATTGTGCCCTTAGAGTTGTCTGCTGAAGTCTTTCTTCCCAGATTACACATGACCATCTTCTCACGGTGGCCTCACATGGCAGAAAGAGAGCTCTGGTGTCTCTTCTTAAAAGGATAGCAATTCTATCAGGTTGGGACTCTACCTTTCTAACCTCATCTAACCTCAGTTACTTCTTTAAAGGCCCAGTCTCCACACGTAATCACACTGGGAGTTGGAGTTTAAAAATATGGGCGGGGGAGCATTCAGTACCTCACATTCCACTCCCGGCCTCCCAAACTAATGTCCTTCTCACGTGCAAATGCATTTATTCTACTTCAGTAGGCCATGAGCCTTGAACATTCCAGGATACACCCTGGAGCCTGAATTTCAGAGCTCCAGGAAAATACAAATACAACTCACATTACTAATTATCTTAAGGTAAAATTCCTCCCCAAATACTGGATAAACGCTTCCAAAATATAATTGTGGAACAGGCCGGGAAAATGAGTTCCCATTACGAGATGGGGCCGGGAGGAAGGAAGGGAGGAAGGAAGGAAGGGTAATGGATCCAAGCATGTTCCAAAACTAGCAAGACAGATTCTGTTAGACCTTAAGGCTCGGGAATCATTCTCATTGGCTTAATATTCCTGCCTCCAGGCCACCGAGGTAGTAGCATCACCCCTAAGGAGGCAAGGTCTTTCAGTTATAAAGAAAGTAATAGATCTATTATTTGAAACCCAACAGGTAGCCCTCCTAAATTCTAAATAGTGTTTGGGATTATTCCTCAAGAAAGGATTATCCTTTCTTGAAGGATAAAGTATGTTTGCAGATGAGAGCACTATGATTCCCTCCTGTAGAATCTCAGAAGTCTGATAGCTTCCTTTTTTCCTTTTTCTCTATGGCTTTTAGTCCAAACTAGCACTGTCTTGCTGATATCATTCCATCTCTATCCCCCCGCTGAGATAACTGATCTCCTGATCAAATAATTATTCAACCACATACTTAGTGTTCTCTTAAGAACAGGGTCTCTTAGGTTTCACAACATGGATAAGTAGAGAATATTCCAAATCTTCAAGTTCTTGTTCAACTTATTTCTGTCCCTCTGCAGTTTACTATAGACGGAAGGAGAAACCAAGACATTGGTTCAACACTTTAGAGATCTCTTCAGCTAAATATTTGTATTTATTATTCTCAAATTCTACCTTCCACAAAACACTAGAACATAGTTCAGCCAAGTTTTTGTTGTTGTATAGCTATTCCTTCAGATCCCAATCACCTGCTTCACATTTTATTCTGAGATCGTAGGAAACAATTCTTCCCAAGTAAATAATTCCTTCTCCAGAATTGTCTTTACAGCCATATTCCTACTAACAATCCCTTCACAGCTGTCTGGACTTTTGTTACTGTGAATCTCAAAACTTTTCCAACCTCTCCCCAGTACCAGCCAGAGTCAAAGCCACTTCAACACTTTAAGGTATTTGTTACAGCAGTCCCCCAACATCTCAGTGCCAAAATCGATATTCATCTGTCCACCACTGGGAGGCTAAAACAAGATACACTCATTTCCAAAAGTTGTAGAGGGTAGGAAGTCCAATTTCAAGATGCCAGCATGGTCAGTTGCTGGGGAGAAACTTCCTGGTTTATAGATGACCATCTTCTTGCCAGGTCCTCACATGGTTTACAAAGAACAGGAGAGCTTCCTAGTGTCTCTCTTTATATGGGCACAAATGATATCAGATTAGGGCCGCACACTCTGACCTCATTTAACCTTAATTATTTTCTGACTACAAATATAACCATATTACGGTGGGTTAGGAATTCAACACATGGATTCAGTTTGAGAAAGGAGATATATATTCAGTAATAAGCCTCATTAACTATATAATCCTGAGCATTTAAGTTAATGTCTTTGAGTATTTGTCAAAGCCACTTGTATCTGCCTAATAGGATTTCTATGAGGATCAATCAAATGAAATAATATGACAATGCTTTGTGAATTATTAAAAACTGTACAAACATACATCAGCTAGATAATAAAAAATATAAATGTGAAATAGCTATACAATGCAGCAAGTATAAAATACTCTGAACTAGAATCACTTATTAGTTGTAGTTTTTCTGCTCTTCTCTTTTAGAAGAAAAAAAAAAGCAAATGGCTATAAAAGAGAAAACATATTTTTGTAAAGAATCCAGGGTAACAGCATGAATTCTCCTTGGTCAATTTCCCACATTTCCTCCCAGACAATGAAAAATAAGGTCAGACTTTCATTGAAATCATAACAGTAACAACAAGGTTCACTTGGTTGACAGTGGACTGGATCATATTTGAATAGTTTCACAACTCAGATTGAGATGAGGCTACTTCTGTCTAATGAGGAAATATAGCTAACCCAAAATCTCATGCTTTAAACATTCTGGTGTGATTTGGTTATACCTTACATATCTGTATCACCATGTACATATTATCGTAAGGGAAAAAAATCCCAGAAACCCCTTTTAAAAATAGTCTGTGTGAATAAACAAATTTTTTAAATTTTGACAGCAGCTTTTCTTAGATATCTCCTGATCCATCTAACATTTCTTTATCTTCATTTATGTAGTCAGAATATATTAGGTCTGTGTTTTTACTCATGGGAGTTCATGTTTCCCTCTACAGATAAATCATACCTGAGAAAGAAAATTATTCCTAGATTGTAGGAAATAGGGATAAGAATATCTTTCAATAAGTACAATAAAACATAATGAATACTTGTTATGGTCTGTACCTGCGTGTCCCCCCAAAGCCTCATGTGCTTGTAGATGGGGTTTTCAGAAGTTGCTGGACCTAGGGTGTGTGAAGATAGATTAAGGGTGCGTGATAGCTAAATTAGTCCACTGATTGGTTTAGCGTAGCTCTGGGTATATGATACGTGGCATCCTCCAATAGGCTTTTAGCCCAAATGAGATAGAAGTCCAGAAGATTCACTGCTACCTCCTGCCTGCTCTGCCATGAACTGTTTCTCCTCTGCTATACCCCTCTGCCACGCCACTCTGCCTTGGAGCCAGCGACAATGGACTGAAACCTCTACAAACTGCAAGCCAAAATACTCTTTTCCTTCTTTAACTTGTAAGTGTCAGGTATTTTGTGTCAACAATGAGAAAAATAACTAAGACAATACTATAAAATTAGGCAGAAGTCGCATTGTATTAGTCAGCTTTTCTGTAGCTGGGACAATATGTCCAATGTATAAAATTTAAAAGGGAAAAGATTTACTTTGGCTTATGGTCTTAGAGGTTTCCATCTACAGGACAAAGACATCATGGTAGAACAACACAAAGGAGGAAAGCAGCTTCCTGCACTGTAGCCAGATGGCAGAATGTGAGCAAAACAGCCAGAGAGAGAGGAAGGACCTGGGAGCAAAAATATTCCATTCCAGGTCCTGTCTCAGTGAGCCTCCTTCTCCAACCAGGCCCCATCTCCTAACTGCACACTCAACCATGAACTTGCCCATGGATTAGTCTATCAATGAGGTTCACATACCATGATCTAATCACCTTCCAGAAGCCCCACATCGGCATACATGAGCCCTTGGGAGGACATTTCTCATCCAAACAATGACACATGCTATATGTACTATGAGCTCCCTTAAATTTAGGCAAACTGACTATACAGTATTTGTGCTCTCCCAGACAAACTTAGAAAAATTGTGTTCCTACTGTGGCTGTCATTTTTACTAATATAGAACCATGTTTTTCTTTCTTTTCTTTTTTTAAGAGTAAGAAAAATTTATTAAAAGAAAGAAAGCTTCTAAGAGAAACAGAAGGGGAACCGAAAAGTGGGTTACCAGCTCATCTCACTTCTCAAAGATATTTTATATATTAAAGCCATGTGGTGAGGCAGGTACAAAGTGGGACAAAACTGTAAGATCCAATAGAAAATTACAAGGTGGGCATGAGGTGGGGCAAAAACATGACCAACCAATAAGATTACAAATAGGGTTATCTAGGTAGTATTGATTAAGTAGGGGGTCAAGTAGGGGAGCAAGTCACATAGCAAGCATACAGGGATTTTCAGTAAGGGAAGAGGGTCAGGATTATTTCCTGGAAAGGCTGGATTAAGACCTTCGCCCCCCACCCAGGTGATTGACACCTATTTAGAATGTCAATCACTGCTATTCATCCCCAGGGGAAGCACAAGGATATAGTGGTTTCTCTCCTTTTACAGTTCTGGCCACAGTGAATGTGTCTTGATTGTCCTCCATGTTGGTTCCTTGCTGTGTTGGCTCCTTGAGGGTGGCCCTGTCTGACTGCCTACAAGATGTCTAATTAATTTACCTATCTGCAATATTCCCCTCTCTGAAGAAGTACCCCTAACTGCTGCGAGGGGGCAAAGGGTGAAGACAGCTCTGGATACTTCCACCTCAAGAGGGTAGTAGTTTGTGATCAGCAATTAGTTACTCTACAGAGGGTTTATCTAAAGGCCTTTCATAGGCACCTGGCATTGTCATCTTGGTAGCTGCATAACTTTTAAGTCTGGAGAAGACAAAGCCAAAGAAACAGTGAAGAATACATGGGCCAAATTATAAGGTCAGCAGGATTGCTATGAATGTAGCCCTCGAGGAGGGTAAGGAGACAGTCGAGGAGACTTCAGAATCCAACATAGAAGTTGTATTGTATAGTTTAGCAGTTATGAGCTGTTTACAAGGTCAATCTGTTGGATCCTGGTAAAAGAAGTTGGTTCCGTTTAGAACCATGGTTTTCTTTAATAGGTCATTGAACTAAAATCCTGAAATAGTCGTGTTTTCCATGAATCATTACATTTTTGAAATTTAATATTCATTCGAAGCTAAATAATTTGTTTCTTAGCTGCATGGGGTGAGTATGAAACACTTTTACACAAAGAAATAGGAAAAGGCCCTAAAGAAACACAAGCTTCCTCAGCAGGGCAAAGACCAAGTCATCCTGCAGTAAATTCCTCACCTAGAGTGCCACAAGGTCATTGCCTGAGGGTGAAAAGCTCTTGGAGAAATTATGAAATTTCTTTCATCCCGTGCTGGGTTTACCAATTTCATATCTTGGCAACTATCCAGACTCCTGCCTTTCCTGTAAATGAAATGCATCATAAATCTCTTAACCTTAAAAAGAAAAGAAAGAAAGAAAGAAAGAAAGAAAGAAAGAAAGAAAGAAAGAAAGAAAGAAAGAAAGAAAGAAAGAAAGAAAGAAAGAAAGGAAGGAAGGAAGGAGAGAAGAGACCCAGGGAAGACTGTTGACACTGACTTGACCTCTTTTTGCTCCCCCTTCGGAGAGTCTTGTATGCTCAGAAGGAAAAGTCATCCAGCACAGTGCTCATGTTCTCACTGCCTGAAGAGAGAGTGCCCTGTGGGTCTTTTCTCGGACGTGTGATTCCTGAGAACTAAGGCTTACAAGGAGCATTCCTCATGAGTTCTGAAAGAGGAAAAGAAGTCCTCTGTCACTGGGACTTTCAGCCCTTTTTTTCATATCATCAAAGCTGTCCAAAGAAAAGCAACGGTAGGATGGACAGGAGAGGACATTAATCCATGTTGAAACCCAGTTTCTTAATCCCTCCATCACTGCAGATTTCCCAAGTGTTTAAAATATTTCAAAATCGATGACATAATTGATTAAGTCCCAGTGGTCTGTTTCCGAATAGACTTAGAGTTCTGAGTATCCTACCACCCCTCAGTACCTGTGAGGCCTCGGTTTCCTAGAATGTGTTGGCGACACGTGGTGTCAAAGAGCACTCTGAAAGGGCGGTGGCCTGATAACAGAGGCCAGGGAGCGTCCCACGCCACCTGCCCTCAGATGGCAGCTGGCCCCTAGTGTAGGCTAAGGCGAGCGAGACACAAACCTGTGCGATACCAAAAGAACTCAGCCGTCAAGATAAATAATATTTTCATGAAATATTTTTTTTCGGTACTGGGCATTCAATCCAGTGCCTTCACACTGAACTGCATCACCTGACCTTTTATTATTTTTTATTTAGGGACAGGGCATTGCTGAAATAAAAATAACGCAAAACAAAAAGCCCATCGAAAACAAAATAACATTTTCGGGAAGTCAGGATCCAGCATTGCTGTGCTGAACCTAACTGGTGCCTGTAACAATAGAGCTGTGCCTCTTTAAGCATGATTTTTTTATTATTGATTTTTTCCAAAATTAAACATTTCTAAAATAATGTATTAAAACTCACAGTACTATTTTAAGTTTAAATATCTTTTTATATCAAAACTAAGGTTTATTGTAATTCTACTTTCTGACTTTGCTGAAGGCAAACTCCTCAAAAATATGTTTTAAGTGTACTTATTTTCTTATTTTGAGTAAGTGAATTGCCTTGTTTAACAGTTCCCACAGACCAGGTAACAATCTTACATGTTTTAATGTACTGAAATTTCTTCTACAAAATACTACTGTGACTCACTCATACTGATTTAAAAAATTCTCAAGGCTACTTCCAAATTGGAATAAATTTCCATTAAGCAAAGCTCATGAATAACTTTTAGAAGATACAAACACTGTGCTGATTTTATATTACAGGTTATTGACATTGCAGACTGCTTAAAACCAAATATTTCAGATAAAATCTGTCCAGAGCTTAAATCATCAGAGTGTTTCAGAGATGAGTCGGTGGCTGCTTTTGGAAAATCAAATGTATTCATGCAGAATAACGCTTTTTGGTTAAAAATTCAAAATCTGAAGATTGTTTAATTTTGCATTTCTCTATTTCAAATGTTAAATTAAGACATTTATAACTTTCTACATTTTGATTTGCTACCCACTTTCCCCATAATAATAGATACTTTCATCTTGTGATTCATACATTTCCAATCTCTTTACCTTTCCGTTTCATTCATTTTCAAATTCATGAGGAATATTCATGTCTCTTGCTAATGCTTTAAATCCATCTAACACAATTTCAAAGTTACTTTCATTTGGTTTAATTCACAAGGCTCAGTTGAAAACAAGGTAAAGAAGGAAAGTCGATTTTTAAAATATTATTGATGATTTTCTTTCCTTTAAATTCAAGAAGGTAAAGTCATAACAAATTCTGACTTAAGTAAAAACATATTTCAATTCCAAATAATATCACGAGCTTTTAAACTTCTACTTTTCAATTTTTAATATTTGTTTGCCCACTTCAATGTTCTGGAAAAAGAATTAACCATTGAAAATTGTTTAACAATGAACAAATAATTCCTTGGGATTTTCGGGAAACCAATTCCAGGACTCCCACGGATACCCAAATCCGCAGACACTCAATCAAACCCTAACATAAAATGGCACAATATTTGTAAGTAACTTATGCATATCCTCCCATATACATTAAATCGTCTCTAGATTACTTGTAATGCCTAAAGCAATGTAAACGCAAAACAAAGTAAATACAATATAAACAGTTACAATACTATATTTGTAGGAGGATAATGACAAGGAAAAAGTCCAAACATGTCCAGGTGAGTTGAAAAAAAATTTTTTTCCTGATCCACCGTTGACTGAACCCATAGGTGTGGAGCCCACTGCCAAGGAGGTCTAGCTGTAGGTGGGCGCGCATCCTTTCTGCCTCAGGCCATAGAGGAGCTCCCGCACAGGCCTACTTGTCATTATTAATGTGCCTACATCCTCAGCCCTAGGGCTTGGAGCTTCCGGTCATGGATGGAGGCTGGAGCTTGGGGACAGAAACCTCCGTCCCACTTCTCTGCAGCTCGTAGAGTCCTGCAGCTCTCAGGCTCCATGTGCTCCTTCACTCATCCACTTTTCTCCCAACCCTCACAGCAGTCGATGAAGAGTAATGCGGAGGGAATGGGAACATAAACCACCTCATTTCCTATGGCCCTAGCTTATATGAGGAAGAGTAGGGCCTTCTAAGCCAGCCTCCAGGCCTCCTGAACCAATTTTGCCACTTTCCTGCTCTGTGGCCTTGAGGGCATCACGTAACTCTTCAGGCCGTACCTCCGTACCATGAGAATCAGGAAATCCCTGACTCTCAAGAGTGCCATGAGAGTTAAGTGAACACATGTAGAGAAGTCCTTAGTGCACACAGGCCCTACATAAATATGATCTGCTGCTATCATCATAGGTACAATTGTAGGCAGGGAGTATTCCTGTGCCTTCACTCACCTGGCAGTCCCACTCCTGTGTCATTTTGCAATTCGGTGTCAACTTCAGTAGCTGGTAAGCTGGCCTCTTACGGGTTCATGGATTCTACTAGTAGGCAAGAGATGTCTAGATCAGAGACAAAGGACTTCATTGCTCGTACTGCAGCAGTGAGAAGCAGGAATCAGCACATCTGTGCAGGTCCCCTCCCCTCAGGTCCGATGAGTAACACCAGGGCAGGAGTGGATCCTGAATCAAAACACCTGTCAAGACATTCAGGAGACGAGGAGGCCAATGAAAGGTCTCTCCTCTGCCAGTGAGTTCTGTCCAGGGATCTCTACTCTCCCTGGGGGCCAAGGGCTCTCACACCATGTAAAATTCTTCCATGAAATTTAATTCAGATCACAATGTAAGAGACTTGGTGTACTTTTCCCCCTCCCTGGACAGAATTAATGTTTTATGTGTGTGTGTTTTTGTTTTTTGGTACCAGGGATCGAACTTGGGTCCTTGTGCTTGTGAGGCAGGGGGTGGAACCACTGAGCTAAATCCCCAGCCCCTGAATTAATGTATTTTTAACACCACTCCACTCTCTGCCTTCATCTTTACCTGGACATCTGTACTATACTTTTCTGTATCTTTTCCTTTTCTGTCTCTTTTCAGGATACCTCCTTTTAGATTTAGGGATACCCTCATGCAGGATGATCTCGTTTTAAGATATTTACCTTAGTTACATCTGCAGAGAAATTTATTCCATCTAAAGTTGAATTTTGAGGTTCCAGATGGACATTTCTCCTGGGGAACACTATTCATGCCACTGTACCCAACAACCACTTCTGGAAAACTTAGTAACACACCAGTGCCAGAAGGAACCCAGTTGAAGCAACAAGCTTCAAAGAGACTTCCCAACATAGAGGCAGAAGGCACTCTTCTGGATGAAGAGAACACCCTGATGCGTGTTGATTAGGACAGAAAGGAGGACGGGCCCAGCTTGGGGAAAACTTGTGATGCCAACTCACCAGTCCACAGCTGTCCCAGAGCCTTCCCTTGACCTCGCGGGAGGGGCCGCTTACACCTCTAAACAGACTGACCTTTGTTTCTAACCTAGAGTGGCCTTAAATGACACCAGTTATACATGACATATGAAGTTAGCAAATATCCTGTTTTAGATCATTACAGAGTCAGCCTGCGAAGCTTTTGTAAGGTGATTACCCACCACGAAGGCTCAGTCTGTTTCAGGGCACGAAGTTATACATTTATTGTGGTATCTTACAAGCAGGTACTAGCAATTCACTCAAAGTGGTCGCAAGGCTCACTTTTCTCCCTGTATAACCTTCACACCCTCAGGGGCACATGCGGTAGATCAGGTGCAAGACAGCAGCCACTGTCTTCACTTGTATGTGACAGGTTATCTTCTCAGCCTGAATTCTGAGAACATCGTCAGATGTTCACATATCACAAAGCCTATCCTTTTCTGATCCCAAATTAAATGCCAGTGAGGCCCCTGCTGAGGTATTTAGAGCATTTAGTCAACACTTAAGGACCATATAGATTGCACAGAGCTGGCCTGCAGCTCCATCCTCCAAGCCTGACCTGCTCCTCTCTGTTTCTTTGCAGCAGTGATTTTTTGTCACCTTTCAAACTTTCTGTCTTGTAAACAATGGACTGGCTCTGTCACTCATGAGAGGAGGCGAAATTACACTTAGTGAATGTCTGTGACTGTCATCGCAAAAGAGGAGCTAAACTGCATAGAAGAATGACCTGAGCGTCAGGAAATAGCTGCACTGGAAGTAGTTTTAAATTAGTTAAAAGTCTGAATATCTAATGCCAGCATTAACAGCCTCCTGCCCAAATAGGTAAGCAAATAGAAATGTCCACTCTGGGCAAAACTCAACATATCACTTCAGACAGTGGTGTTGAGTCCCTCTGAGTGAATTTAGAGCAATATATATGTAGTTGAAAATTCTCCAAGTGGCTGACCAAATCCTAAGGACAAATTGCCCAGGAAATAACTGGAACATGTGATTACATCACTGAGTCAAATGGAGCCTCTGCTTGGTTTGATCTCTCTCTGTGATAGCCAGAGTTCCGCTCCTCTTACCTTCATTCTCTTGCGTCCGCATTTGGGACACAGAGCGGTACGAGGGGCCACGCAAACACTTTCCAGCTCGCGCTCTAAGATCCCACACGAGCCACTCTGCATGTGGCCCTTACAGTTGAGCCTAGGTCACTCACAGAAAGAGTCCAGTGGCTTTGCAGGTTAGCGTATATAGGAGCCAAACTGATGGCAACGTTAACGCATTCAATGGTGCACAGTTTAAGACTACAGACTATGAAATCAGCTTATCTAGAAGCTGTGTGATCCCAGACCGGTGACATGATTTTGTAGTGGCTCAATTTCCTCATCTTTAAAATAGAGATGTTGGGCCAGGGATTTAGCTCATTGGTAATGGCGCCTGCCTTGCATGAGCAAGGTCTTGAATTCCATCCCCAGTACCACAAAAAATAATAAAATAAAACAGAGATGAATAATGGTACCCACAGGTTGGTTTGTTATGAGAATTAAATATGTTAATATACATAAGTGCTTCGAGTACTTGTTTCAGTCCACTTTCTATTGCCAATAACACAATAATATCATAGAGTGAATTATAAAGAAAGGTATATTGTGGCTCATGGTTTTGAAAGTACAAGTAAAGGGACTGCATCCTTACCAAGGTGGACCTGGGCATCATACGGCAAGAGACCAGAAAGGGCACATATCTGTGTTGTATCTCTTCTTATAAGTCCACAGGATTCAGTCATGCTGACTCCACCCCAATGTCTCTATCTCATCTTTGTTTTTTCTTTTTTCTTTTTTTGGTACCAGGGATCCAATCTAAACTTTTTTTAATTCATTAAATTTAGTGGTACATTTTAGGTATGCAATATGCTGACATTCACCACTGGGAATTTGCACCTTTACGTGATGTTGTTCTTATCCCATTCCCCTACCCTTCCTTCAGCCTCTCCTATCCCATCTAATCTTAGTTGCCTTTCAAAGGCCCCACCTTTAGACAGCAGATCCAGTTACATTTCCACACTCTTAATACCTCACCACGAGGATTAAATTTCAGCACATGAACTTTGGGAGACACAGTCCAATTTCAACACTCTGAATCCTTAGTGGTCACTCCCCACCACAGCCAAACCATAATAGCAGCACTGGCCTGTAGTATGTGCTGTGTGAATGTTTGCTATTTTTCTTATAAAAGCTCTGAGAGCATTCACCAAGAGCAGTATAGGCTGAATTGCATCTCCTAAAAGTATTTGTTAAGTTTTAACCCCTAGTATCCATAAATGTGGCCTCATTTGGAAATAGAGTCTTTGTAGATGTAATCAATTAAGATGAAGCCACTCTAGAATAGAGGGAGACCTTAAATCAGTCATTAATTAGAGTTCTTCAGAGAAACAGAAGATGATAGATAGATAGATAGATAGATAGATAGATAGATAGATAGATAGATAGATGATAGACATATAGACAGACAGATTACAAAAATTTGGCTCATGTGATTCAGGAAGCTTAGAAGTTCAGATCTGCAATATGAAGACTCAGGAAAGCTGGTAGTTTAATTTACACAAAATTCAAAGGCCTTACAGGCAGGAAGGTCAATGTTGTAAGTCCCAGTCCAAGTCCAAAAGTCCAAGAACCAAGAGCACTGAGGTCTGAGGGCAAGGATAGGTAGATGTACCAACTCGAGCAGAGAAAGAATTCATCCTCCCTCCACCCCCTTGCTCTGCCTGGGGCTCTCAACAGACTGGAAGATGCCCACCCACATGGATGAGGGTGGATCTTCTTAGTCTAGCCATTCAAATGCCCACTTCTTCAAGAACACCCTCACAGAAACACCCAGAAACAACTATCTCAGCAACTCTTAGCCCAGTCATATTGACACATAAAATTAATCTTTACACCCACTGTGACAATTATCTTTACAAGAAGATAATATTTGAAGACAGACACATGGGGAGAAGGTATGTGACAACAAAGACAGAAGTTGGAGTGATGAGTCCCCAAGCCAAGGCACACCAAAGAGTCCCAGCCACCACCCAGATCTGAGAGAGGCTTGTAATGGAGCCTTCCTTACATGTCTCCCTTACAGTCTCCAGAAGAAACCAATCTTACAAACACATTGATTTTTTTTTTTTTACTTGGAGGCTCCAGAATTATGGGAGAGTCCATTCCTGTTGTTCTAAAGCCTGTCCCCAATATTCAATAATTTGTTGTAACAGGACCTGGAAATTAAAACAAGGAGAAGAAAAGCAGTTGGGTAAAGATTTCTGTAGTAAATAGTATTTGAATTAAATTGAAAGAGGGAAAGCTGATCGCAGGTGAGAGAATTAGAGTTGGAGACCGCCGAAGTTTAGAGGGACACCAAAATTGGTTTGGTAGAAGGTGAATTCTCTCTGCATTTATGTAGTTGTGGAAATGAATCGAAGTAGACAGTGGGGTATGTAGGGGTGTGAGTGTGTGTCCCGTGTTACATACACGCAACCATTCACGATAGTTATAAAGCACCTGTAGGTAGGAATATATCGTATAATTTCTTACAACTGTAACAACATGGCTACAGGAAATAACCAGGTAGAGAAAAGGGAGATAAGATTGTGAGGATGTGGACAGTGTTTTGTAGGAACTGGGAGACTTCTGAAGCTGGAGGTGATTTGGGAAAGTACATAGCTGTTTTGCCAGTTGTTATGGGGGCAACAGGGCATACAGCAGTGATAAGATGACACAGTCCTTGCTTTTTACAAATTGTCCTGATTTAACACTGGCTGTTTAATTTAGGAAAATATAGACCAGGGTTGATAGACTATCCTACAAGCTAATAGTTTAGGTTTGAAGTGGTTTTGTTTGTACAAGGAGAAGTGGAGACGGGAAAAACTGAATGTTCAGTCTGGTGCAAAAACAACACTTTATCCCTTTCTGATCCACTAGCTCCTGGTGTCATTATGCAGGGAAGAAAGAATATTGGAAGTAGATAAAGGGAGTAGACACAGAGAGTTGGAATGAGTCAGGTGTGAAGCATGGGAGAGTGAGGGTGATGATACCACGCCCAGAAAAGCCAGGGCCAAGGTGAAGCGTGGGCAGGAAGCAAGGCAACAGCATCAGACATAGTGCCAGGCCACAGCCTACATGGATTTGGAAGAAACTTCTCAGCGGCGGCTGGAACTCCAGCAAAGCCTGCACGAGAAAGAGAGACAATGACAAACACCATGAAAGGCCAATTCATGCCTTTCTACCTGTGAGATAATCTGACCAAAACATTGGGCCTGGCCATGCGTGTGCTGCTTAGGAAGCTCTGTCCTGCAGAATTCTCCGCCTTCTGTAGTCAGACTCTTCCGCAGCACAGCTTCTGAGTGCACAGGATGTAGCTAGTGCCGCTAGAGAGTCAAATTCTCAGCTTTATTTGTTATAGTTCATTTGGATTTAAGTGGTGACGTGTGGCTGCTGTTTGCACACTGAACAATGCAGTCCTAGAACCAGCTTCCATGGACCAGAAGTAAGAAAGGCAAAGGCTCATAAAATGACAGCACAAAGAATCCAGCAGACAAATCCAGATTGTGGTGTATATTAGAGCTCTCTAGAGAAATAAAACCAATAGGATGTGTTTATAGAGAAATTTACTTTAAGAATTCAACTCATGGTGATGGAGGCCGACAAGTTCAGCTCTTCCTGGGTTTCCAGTGTACTGGCCCACTCTGCAGAGTTTGAACTCAAACTTCACAAACTAACATCATATAATAGATGCAGAAACATTTGTTTGGCCAAATATTTGGGCATCGTGGCCCAGCCAAGGTGACACAGAAGATTAACCATCATCACGTGAGACATTCTCCAAGTCAGTGGCAGGGAGGAAAAGGCATGAGTGAGAAGATGTGTACATCTTCTTGTATACATCGTATACCTGAGAGATGTGTGCAACACCTAGCAACAGGTGAATCTTCTTTACTTCTTGATCCAAAGAAGTCGATTGCAAAACGATATTATTAAGACCATAGGGGAAATTTGATTGTGAATTGGACATTAGATCCTTTAAAAGAAGGGGGGATAGTTTTAGCTGTGTTGAGTAGGATAATGGCGCTGTGGGAAAAAAATCCATATTGTTTCAAGATGCATGGTTAAGTATGTAGGCATCAAATGATCATTAATGAATTGCATTAAATTAATTCCATAAGACAATGAAGCAAATGTAACAAAACCTTGATATTTGAAATCCATTGCTGAATATATGAGAATGTAATACCCTCTTCTTTCGTTTGGATAATTCATAAGAAGTATTTGAATGTTGTACAGATGCTATATAAATTGTGGCTGGAGGACACCACGCTGAGAATAATTGTACCTGCTAAGCTATCATTATTTTTTAAATATCTTCATGGATTCTCTCAATGTTCTTCGCACCCTCTTAAATTCATGACTGCAAAATAGCAAAACTGCTCTCTATCCCTTCCCACATAAAAGCAATCGGATTTGGAATTATGTTAATATGATTTACCCAAGTTCTAGTGAGAACATTTGCAAATTCCCACTGTGAGAGTATTTCTAAATATTAGTAAAACATTAGGTGGCAACAAAATGCATGCGAGGGTTTTGAAAATGGACTAATGGTAGTCTTGGGCATAACTAGCTAGTTTGGTTGAAAGATGCTCCAGGACTATTTTTATCTTAATTTGTATTTTATTCAGAACTTTGAGAAAGATGGCAATATCATGTAAATCCCAGAGCACTTCATACTTTCCCTTAATGCACCATTATTTTGGCAATCTTAAAAAGAAAACCACAATTTCGTGTGAGCCGTGAATGTAGCAAACATTTACTGGAAGAACATGCGTGTGATTTATTTTAATGCTCCCAAAGAGCACGTACACAAATGAGACTTGCAGTAATGGACATGCATATTTCCCAAAGATCTTTAATTTTTTATGTAGGGTTTTAAATTTTTTATCATTTTTATAAAAGAAATCACTTTGCTTTATTTAAAAATGAGGGCTTTTCTTAATAATGCGTTTTTGCTTTAGAACTCAGTAGGGTTTCCCGTGAAAAAATTGAAATGCCTATTTTATTAAAATGAGGGTTCCCATGTTGCCTGCAAGTAACAATTGTAGAAATGAAAACTTGATAGTGTTTGGAGAAAGACATATAGACTGTGTGTGATAGAAAAACAGTGAGTGTTTCATTTAAGTTTTTTGTTTATTACAGTAAAAGTCATGTTGCCATTAGTGCCCTTCAAAATATTCTCCCGCACTTCAAATTCGCTCTCACATCATTGTTGGCACTTTCTGAAGCAGCTCTAGAAGTCCTGTTGTGTAAGTGCCGTTACTTGTGACATTAGGGTCAGGGTTAGGGTTAGCCTCGATGTCTTGAATCAGCTCAAAATGTTTATCTTTCCTGGTCATTTTGACTTTGGGGAAGAGCCAGAAGCCACACTATGCCCGATCTAGTGAGTAAGGTAGAGAAGACACATTAATGTTTTTACCAGCCTGCCCTTCCTTTAGGTGTCACTCAGAAACAGTAGTCACTGTGTTTCTCATCACACCTCATAAAGATTTTCAAGAAAAAGGAGTTCCAGACCAGCTTCAAAAAGCAGCAAGAACAATGGGATAAGCACGTGTGGAGTAAGAGGAGTACTTTGAGGAGGATTCAGGACAATGTGTCTTTTCCTGTAATAATTTTTAATTTAGACATTTACCCTGTATTTTGATCAAACTGCGCATGTGTGCTTGTAACCCTGTGTTACACAAAAGGCCAAACTGCCAATTTTATGTGTTACACTGAATTTGGAAGAAAATTAAAAACACTATTCCATGCCCATCCACATGAAAAATGTCATAAATAATTAAATGAGACAGAAAGACCCTGAGAAAGAGCAACTTTTGTTCCATTCTATCTGCATTAAGCCTGCCCTCTTATTTGAGGCTATAGCTAAGCCTGAGCACCTTTATTTGTATAGCTAGTAATAGTTACCCCTATCTACACAGAAATTACCACAGTAAAGATCTCGGAGCATAGACAGACATGAGGGTACTTGTCTATAATCCTAGCATTCTGGGAGGCTGAGGCAAGAGGATAGCAAGCTGAACCTGGTCGGGACCACCTAGTGACTGCGCGAGACCCTGCCTCGAAAACAACAAAGGAAGGGAAGGGAAAGGAAATGGGAAGAAGAGAGCAAAGGAAAGGCCAGAAGAAGAGGAAGGCAGAGAAAGAAGCAGAGGGGGAGGCAGAGAATCAAGGAGGGAGGGAGGGAGAGGAAAAGAAGGCAGGGAAAGCAGGGACTTCGGATGTGCCTCCTGGAGAAGGCCCTGGGTTCAATCTCCAATGCCGCGCGCTCACGCGCACACCACAGTCTCACACACACACACACTCACAGAGCAATATCTCAGCCCCCTTGTAAACCCATGTTCTTTCCCCCCCCCTCATTGAGTTTATTGGTACATTCTAGGTATACAGCACAGTCACATTCATCATTGGGATCCTGTACCTTTATATGAGAGGTCTTGGTTCTCATTTTTTCCCCTTGTCCCTGCCCTCCCTTCATCCCCTCCTCCCTTCCCTATTTACAAATACTTAATTTCCATTTTTTCATGTTCTCATGATTTTTTTTCTTTTCCCTTATTTCCATGTTCTATTCAAAATGTGGTTTGCTCTGCTAGTGAACAAGGCCTAACACACAAGACTTAGCATGTGAGTTAAAGTGTTCTTGGGCCAGGGATTTAGCTCAGTGATTCTGCTGCCTGCCTCAAACGCACAAGGTCCTGAGTTCGATCCCTGGTACCAAAAAAAAAAATTGTTCTTGAGACCCAAAGGTGAAATCACCTTTTCCCTTCCAGTTTGTTAACAGGAAATGAATATCTATTCACTGAAAAGTAGGTACTCAAATATAGCTTCTAATAAATTCCTATTTTACATGGCTGGAAGCCCACTCTTTGGGCAGGTAATGTATACACCTACAGGTAGTAGATCTGTAATTCCATGAAGTCACTTGAAGAAAGTTTAATAGTCAAAATCAGAAAATGAAATTGAAAATTTTATATCTTTCTTTTATGAATGTATTCTTCCAACATTATGGATGTTTAAACCTTTGATTGTTTATCAGACAGATTTGCATAACAAGCAAAATATATTTAATGTCCAACTGCAAAATGCAAGCAAATTATCAGAGAAAATATACATAATTCATAGCCTCTGACAGTGAAAAAAATGTACTTTACTTGTTCTTTAAACTTGTTACAGAGAGAATAATAAAAATATGCAATATCACATCATGATTGCTGTCCTTTTAACAGAAGGAAACCAGAGCATTCCTTCTGGCATAAAAGTTGGATGTCTGAAGAGAAAACCAGTTCACCCAAAGACTCCTTTTTCCAAGCAACAAGATGAGAAACAACAGAATCGTTGGTACAAAACCCACAATCATACTGATGGTGTTGCTAAACACAAGCCTGCCATGCAGTGAGCTAGCCTTTTAAAAAGACCACAATGCCATCCACAGGTCATTCAAACTTGCCTGTGATCTGAAAATTAAGCATGAATCGTTGGGCATGTTAAATGAATTGCATCTCATAATTATCTAACTAGCAATGAAGCATCCTTTAACTGACCTGGGTGGGTCATATAAAGCGTTGTTAAATCTAATGACAGTACGTGTTAGAATGAAAGCCATCAAAATGCATGTTGGTGGGGGAGCATCAGAGCCACGACCAGGCTCTCCGCTGCGCTCCTAGTGAGCTGGGGGTGTTTCTTAGGGTAGAGTCGGTCCATACATAATGAGAGCACGGCAGAGTCAAGCAGGATGGGCCGCCGAAATGAGATGTGAGCCATGAATCACCACTGTGCCTGGGCACCTGTTCCATAAATTGCCAGTAAATAAAAATAAAATTTAAAGTCTTATTCACACTTTTATGGACTCTTAAGAGCTTTATTCTTTATGGTTTTGCTTTCAGCAGTGTGTGTGAGAGTGTGTGCATGTGTGAAAGGGAGAGAGGGAAGCGCGTGAAAGACAAAGATTAATAGCCCTCTGGAAGATCAAGGCCTCCTGATTAGCTCGCCTCTCACAGGCATCCACTCATCACTCATCTAAAACACCTTCTAATAGTCTGATTGAATGGGAGGGTGATTTTTACGATGTGAGTTAAATGGAAATCAGGAGGATTTCTGAGACTCTAACATATGGCCATATTGATGATTTTTCCCAACAAATTTTTCATGTGGTCATAATCTAAATTTAAATAAGAGTGTCTGGGGGCAAATGCTAGCATGTCCATACTGTCTGCCCTCTAGGTTTCTAGGAGGACAATAAAAATCAAATTTCCTAAATTCAAAGGAAAATGTGAGGCAAGAGGAAAATTAATGGTCATGAAAAAATACCTCAAAAAAAAATCCCTGCAAGTGTCTTTCTTAACAATGGCTTTAAGCCAGAGGTGAAATTGACAGCAGAGATTTTTGATAAGGCTGCAGCTAGTTCTGCTGCAAGATTTTCTTAAGGAAGCTTTGCAAGGCAGTAAGTACAAATAACAATACAAAAGGGACTTTAATTGAAGCCGCAATACCTTCCAGAACATTCTACTGATAAGATGTATGTGGCAAAATATTACTTAATAATCTTTGTGATTATTTTTCATTTAAAAACATGCTTTTAATTATAAAAGACACCTATGCTTATCGTAGGAAATTTTTAATGCACAAAATAGAAAAGGAAAGATAATAATCATTCAAAATCCAAACTCCCAGAGATAATAGCTGTTATACAGCTATTACCATTTTGGCATTTTCTTGTCCTTTAAAAATATATTTATATTCTAACATAGTTGAGATTGTGCCACTTACAAATCAAATCTTTTTTACTTCATTTCATAAACCACATTTTCCAGGTTCATTAAAGATAGAAAAAAAATCTTTAAAATCCTAAAAACATGAATGTCCACAGAACATTCCATCTACATCAATACCATGTTTTAACAATTATATTTTTAATTTTTTCACCGGCAAAATACTTCAGCTGAATTATACACATTTGCTATATCAAAAAATCAGAACACATAGTTAAAACTGTATATTAGTTCTCAATATGAGAGGCAACTTAGGAGCTGCTGACCAGACACCCAAAAATAGTGGGACTTATAGAAATTTTCAGTTGCTTTGGAAGAAGGCAGGACCATATACATGTTCCCTAAATGTTCGGGACTATCTGGTCCATACATGTTCTCTTAAATATTTGGGACCATCTGGTCACTTTAACATAGCACTTTAGCAGGGGTTTCAAGGCGGTTATGACAGCTGGCATTGCAACTGCAATCAGCCTTCCGGAGGAAAGGCAGGAAAGATCACAACAGGTGGATCTGGGATCATCAGAGTTTCCTTGGAGCAAGGAGTATGTTAGTCAGCCTTGCATCCTTATAACAAAATATCTGAGATAACAACTTAAAGGAGGAAAGGTTCATTTTGGTTCCTGGTTTCAGAGGTTTCCGTGTATGGTCAGTTAGCCCTGTCACTTCTGGATCTGTGGCAAGCGCATCACGGCTGACAAGAGTGGTACAGGAGGCTACTTACCTCATAGAGGCCAGGAAGCAAAGAGAAAGAAGAGATGGTGGTCCCAAGATCCACTTCGAGGGCACAACCCAGTGACCTCCCTTCCTTCCGCTAGGCCACTCTCTGAATAGTGCCACACGCTGGGAACCAAGCCTTTTCATATAAGGGCCTTTAAGGACATTGAAGATCCAAACCATAGAACACAGCAGTGCAGGGGAGTGTGGAAGGGTGAGCGCTAGACAGAGGAATCCCCACTCCTTGTCCAGGAGCAGGTTCAACAGTCAGACTCGTCGATGGAGATGGTTTTCCTGCCATCCTCAGAGAGCTCCTGTGAGGCTGCAGAGATGGTGAACACACTGGTCCTGCAGAGTGCTGGGTGAAGGCAAAATTCTCAGTAAGTTACTGCTGCTGTTGCCATGATTATTAACAACGTACAGAAATCCAGAATACACAACAATATACTGCAGTTATCATAATACTACAGTTACTGATGAAATGACGGTCATTGAAAGCATAGCCGCTGTAAGAATACATGATGAAAGACGGTAACTGTTGATACAGTTATATAGCGAGCCCTCCATATATGCGGGTCATCTATCTGAGGATTAAACCAACTGTGGATAAGCATAACAAAGTAAAAAAAAAAAAGAAGAAGGAAGGAAGGAAGGAGAAAAAGAGAGAGGGGGGAAGGAAGACAAAGAGAAAGAAAAAGAAAATTGGGCCAGGGATTTAGCTCAGTGGTTCCACCGCCTGCCTCACAAGTGCAAGGACCTGAGTTTGATACCCGGATCAAAACAAAAAAAAAATTGCATCTTTCCTGACCTTGTACAGACTTTTTTCTTGTCATCCCATAAACAATACAGTATGAAAGCTAATTGTATTACATCAGCTGTTATAAATATCTAGCGATGATCTAAGGTGTAGAGGAGGATTATCTAATTATGTGCAAATACTTTGCCATCTCATACACAGGAGTTGCCCATGATGGATTTTAGTATCCAAAGGAAGGTCCTGGAACCTATCCCCAGTAACTACCAAAGGAGAACTGATTACAGATTACTAATACACTGTAATATATAATAATGTACTACTGATATTTTTGTTAATGGTATGATACAGAAAATATTTACATTCTAAAGATTAGACTTCATTATTTTTATATATGTGGGTGTATAATATGTGATGCATGGATGTGTATTTGTGTAAACTCATGTCCTGTGTACATAAAATAGATTTTTAGGAAAAAAACTAGTTTTGAAAGAACACAAGAGTATTTTTTAGCTCAAGAGATGATGATTTGGGGAAAGTAATTATGGGTTTCATTTTAATGCTGACTACAAGTCAACACTGGGATGCAAATACAGGGAATGTCTCACACAATACAGTAAAATTGATTTCATCTTAAATGATCTGAGAATTAGATACTGTAACTGACATCTTAGCGGAAGGTAAAAATTAGGAGGAGGAAGAATACTTGGTAGAGAATCAGAAGATATTGATGTCATGGGCAGAAAACCAGCTCCGAAGTGAGCTCCAGAGAGAAGTGGTTACACTCAGAAAGGACATGGGCATCTGCCTCCACAGAACAGCCCTGGGTCCCAGTTACCCCGGTGCTTTTCTCCGTCATCTCACTGTGCCTGTGCTGCCCCCCTCCATCCCTGAAGGGGCGGCGAGACCAACTCCCTCACGAAGCCTCATTCAGTAAGATGTAAGCCAGATGTGGTGGCCCACGTCTGCAATCCCAGCAGTGAGGTGGGTTGAGGTAAGAGGATCACAAATTCAAGTCCTGCCTAAGAAACAGTGAGAGCCAGCCTCGAAACATAAACAGATAAACAGATCAACCGAAGATTGAGCCATGATAGATGGATGAATGGATGGATAGACAGACAGACCAACAGGTACCTAGTTAGAGTTTGAGATACAGCACAGTGGTAGAGTCCCTGGGTTCAATCCTAGGTATCACAACAACAGCAAAAAATGCAGAACAATTGACCACAGTGACCGAAACTGCACTGGAACGCCACACACGTCACTCAGCACTTGAAATGAACCTTGTACATTGGGGGAATTAAAGAAAAATTAAATGAAGCCAATGTGGGAAATTTAAACTGTGATTTTATTAGAAAAGACTCGGGAAGTGAGGAGACAAGTAAATAATACTTAGATGTTATAACAACTAGAATCTGCACTCTCACCCTTGGACCGAGGACTGGTCCTTGGGGAAGAAGCAATTGCATCCTGTTATCCTCATGCTTATCTTCATGCTGGTTGTTAAAACTCCTGTAAAAGAAAAATAAAACGCTACTTTCAATAGTGCTTTATAATAAATCTAAATGCTTTGCTAATTGCCTGTCACCACCACAAATAGTATTTTCTTTTCAGGGAGGCTTTTTAAAGCCCTCTGGAATAAATCAGAACTTTTAATTCATTTGAAGACAGACTGAGAAACAAAAAGGGGACCACTAAGATAATGGAATAATCTTGAGCAGCGTCGGAGGAGGGCTATTGTACAATGGAGGGAAGACTTTACCAAAAACCAGCTTGAAACTGTTAACCGTACAGTGGAAATGCTAACTGTTTGTGTATCTTTTTCCACAGTGACGAAAGACATCCTCCGCGAGGGGCATCGTGTGTAACACCCGACAGCCACAGAGCTGAGATCCCTCTGCCTGCTGTGTAGGGCAGCAAGACCCCCGGAAGGAATTTCACATGGCCACCTGCTTTAATAACTAAATGCCACAGGGAGAGTGGCAGCATTTTTATTTCTGGAAAATAGAATCTAATATACAATCCAGTGGTGCCCCTCATAGTATTGTACTCTCCAAAACTGCTTCTTAAATTCTCCCAACTCACTAACAGAGTCCATAGCCCACAACAGGAAAGGTTTGAACAGAATATGTTTTCTTGTCTGGGGATGCAGCTCAGTGGTACAGCACTTGCTCGGCATGTGACAGGCCCCGGGTTTGATTCCCCGGCGTCACAAACACAGCAGGCAGCAAACAACAACAAAAAAGAATATATTTGCTATGCAGTATACTTCTGACTTCTTCAAATAATATGTATGTTTAAATAAAATATTTAAAATTTAATTGCAGAACTTCAGTTTATTTGCTGGCAATAATTTTCAAGACAATAATTTTCACTGGAGCAAGTACCTTAAGGCTTCAGTAAGGAAAAGGCTAAACTGATATCTAAAATCTAGGACGAAAAATCTGTAACAACTGAGGAATGAGGCAGCAGAGGATGGAGGACTTTTAGGCACAGGAAACACTGTACAGTACTGTAATGGTGGGTATACATCATGTGGACGTACATGTGTCCGAGCCCACAGAAGGTCAGGCACCCACAGTGAACCCGAATACCAGCTGTGCGCCCCGGGTGACAGAGGCGCGTCGGGATAGGTGCATCATTTGTAACAGACACCACTCTGATGAGGACGTTGATAGTGGGACGCGGGAGAGGGGCTCTCTGTGCCTTCCTCTGAATTCGGTGGACTTCTCTAGAAGATAAGGTTTATTTTGAAGAGGATTGCAGATTATTAATGGATATTCTTCAATTTCATTCAAAATCAATCAGCACGTCGTACTCTCCAGTGTGACTGTGCCCTGTGACAAGCTGGCAGATCTTGCCTTCGTTGGCCTGAGGAGGGGAAGGGATGGAGGCTCTCTGGAGCGGAGACAGAGTTTAAGACGAAATTTGTGAGTGAAGCCACAGTAACCCTTCGGGCCTGCACATTCAGCTAAGGCCAGAACAACCACCAAGGTCTGCCCTCTTGAGCCCCCAGAGGTGTCCCCAGGCCCCCCATTACCGACTGGAACAATCAAACCCCACCAAATCCTTGGAGGGTTGAAGAGCCATTTGGCGCAAACAGACCACACTGGGAGCGGCAGCGCTACGTCAGAGAAATATTCAAGGCAGCGTGTACCTCTTTACTGGCACTGGAAATTTTGGATGCTGTTTTAAAACATGCCAAAACCGTATCCTTATAGGAAGCAGGGAAGAAGGATTCTAGGTTTACTCTCTTTTTAGCCACTTCTGCCAATTCTCCTTCATTTCCTAACAAGGCTAGGATGACTACATTTAAGACCTTAAGGATTTGTAAAACAATGTAAATAATAAAAGTTTGATAATGTGAGGTACTGCTGTGCTAATTAGAAGGTTGTGCTTTTCACTGTCACTGTATTAAATGCTCATAATATCGTATCCCATAAGTATTATTATTTTTTGTTTGGTTTGGTTTGTTTTTTTGAGACAGGGTCTCACTACGTAGTTGAGACTGACCTGGAACTCACTGTGTAGCCTAGGCTGGTATCGAGCTCACAGGGATCCTCCTGCCTCAGCCTCCCAAGTGCTGGGATTACAGGCTTGTGCCACCAAGCCTGATTCCATAAGTGTTATTATTATTAAACCTAATTTTAATGTGAAAAAAACTGAAGTTCAGAAAAGCTGAGTAAATTGGCCAAGGTCACAGAAGGAGATGAGAGAGCCACGAGTTTGGATTCAAGTCTTAAGGTCTTCCTGTTATATCATCCAGCAACCTTAGGCCATTTCCTTTTATTCTAGGGACAGTAAACTGGTCTTGTAGCTCCAGTTGGTGGAAAACAAGAATTATTCTACATTTTTTGGGGGGGGTGGATTTTTGAGACAGGGTCTCACTATGTAGTTGAGACTGACCTGGAACTCACAATGTAGCTGAGGCTGGTCTTGAACTCACAGCAATCCTGCTGCCTCAGCCTCCTGAGTGCTGGGATTACAGGAGTGCTCCACCATGCCCGGCTAAAATTATTCTACTTTTTAGGTCCAAACTATATCTCATAGCTGAAGAACCCTTAAGGTGACACAATCATTCAGTTATTTTGATCATTTTTATAGCCAGTATGAATCTAATCACAATAGAAAAGCCAACACCTTATAGAGCCTCAAGATTAATTGGCCATGTTAGAGCTAGTAATAAGGATCAAGGCTGAGAATGTATTTGCAAGTCATACAGATACGTACAACAAAAACAACTATTTTATTATTTATAGGAAAATATTGAAGTCATGTTTTAAAAAGGAAAAAAAGAAAGCCAATAGGAATATAGGAGAACACAGGGAATTTGTTTCAATAGAATTGAAGACTCTCTGGGTACCTGTAGAAATAAAAGCCTTCCAAGCAAAACCGTTTCTAAACAAAAGACAAGTAGCTGCAATGTGTAAGTGAAAACTTTCCTAGCCTGTGTATTGTAAAATGCCTTGTAGAATGTTAGAAATTTCAGCATGGCAGGAATGTAATGAAAAAGAGAACAGCAAGATTAGAATCACACACAAATGAGGGGTATGAGTACACACAGATGGTGGCCAGACTCCTGGGTTTACAGTGATCTTTAAACATCTGAACACAACATGGCAATGAACCTAATCAAAACGTAATGTATGCAGAAGACAAAATAGGATGATGTCACCTGTCACTACGAATTGAGCCTCTCTAAGGAAGTGGGACTGGCTGCAGTGTTCATAAACCACGTACACTTTCTGGTATTTTTAAGCAGAGCAAAAAACTGTGCCATGGTATTCTTCAGACAGCAGTTTAGTATATTGACTTATGGAATACATGCTTGGATTTTTCAAGGAAAGGGATCTCAACAAGCGAGCCCTGGAATAAGTAGCCATAAATATGAAGAAGCCACTGGTTGTCCTTGAGCAGAGTGGCCAGTCATACACGGACATACACACCACCGTGAAATCAGATCCAGAGAAACCCTGCAAACCGACTCTCGCACCTGCCTTGGGCCAAGTTTGATGGATCTGCTGATAATTCACTTGAAGACGCAGGCTTTCCAAGAAAGTAAAAGAAAAGGAAAGGCTTTGCTTGTCACATTTCAGTAAAGACAAATTATTCAGAGGTCACCAAACTGACAGGAAAAGCACGAGAAAGAGTGATTGAAAAACTGCTGAGGGATGTCATTTAAATCCCCCAAGATGGTTTTCTTCATAAGCTTGGTTCAGTGGGCTGGGGATTCAGCTCAGTGGTTCTACTGTCTGCCTCGCAAGCCCAAGGCCCCGAGTTCAAGCCCCAGTACAAAAGAAGAAAAGAAAAGTGTGCTTTACTTTTAAAAAATAATAAGATAGCAGAAATGAAGCTTTGATTTTCTGATAGTATAGAATCAGAGAGAAACTGTCCAAGATAAATACAATGCAAGCCAGACATGTGGTTTCAAAAATTTTTAAGCACATTAAATACTTAAAAAGAAGTGGATGGAAGTAATCTTAATAATATACTTTTGATTAAATAATTAAAGTTGTATTTCAATTGGTGATTGATACAGAAAATATTAAGGAAATACTTGCATTCTTTTTGTTACACTAAGTCTTAAAACCCAGTGTGCATTTGCTGCTAACAATTCATCTCAACCTGCACAGGCCACATTTCAAGTGCTTGGTGGCCACGTATGGCTAGTAGCTGCCTCATTGGGCAGCACAGAATTAGATTATCTAATCTAACTAGGTGCTGGTGCTTGAAACCCAAACTTTATTATAACTGTGTAGTCTACACTACAATATTATTTTACTGGCAAATAAAGAGGTGAAAGAACAGCAATTTTTGTGGAGCTGCAAACTTAGTTTAAGTTGAATACCAGTATTTCTTAAAGGCATTTCTTATTCTTAAATGTCTTAAAACCACCTAATGGTGGTTTCCCTGTATACCAAACAAGAACTTTAATCCTTTCCATTTAGGAGTTTTCATGATTGAGGAAGAAGCGTTGAAGGATTATTAGTATAATAATTCCAACCTTCTTTTAATAAGAAATGAATTTTTTAAATAATAATTTTAAATTGACAATAATAGCAAATACTGAACACTCCCTAGATACTAGATACCACGATCATACAATTCTTCAAACACTACGAAGTAAGTACAATTATTAACTCTTTTTTACAGTTTAAAAAAAGACTGACTCTAAATCAATAAACACTTCTCAAATAAAAAAGTACAAATGGCCAATATATACATGAAAAAATGCCCATCATCGCTGGCCACCGGAGAAATGCAAATTGAAACTCTACTGAGATACCATTTACCTCAGAAAGGAGAGCTATCATCAAAAAAATCGAATAATAACAAATGCTGGTGAGGATGTGGAATAAAAGAAACTCTACTACATTATGTTTGGTAATGTAAACTAATACAACCACTCTAGAAATCAGTGTGGCAATTCCTCAAAAAGTAAAAATCAGAAATTTTATTTTACTCAGCTATCCTCTTCCTAGGTATCCTCCCAAAAGAGTTAAAATCACCATATCACAGGGACATATGCATACTCAAGTCTATAGCAGCACAATGCATAACAGCTAGATCTTGGGAACAGCATACATGTCTATAACAGAAGAATGGTTAAGAAAAAGCTGGTATTTACACAAAATGGAAAAAGATAACTTTGAGGCATGCATAGAAAAATTGATGCAACTTGAGAATATAATGTCAAGTGAAATAAGTCAGACATAAAAGCTTAAATATCGCACGGATTCTCTTATATGAGAAAAACAAAGAACAAAATAGAAGATAAATATATAGAAAATAGGGAGAAATTCAAATACTTCCCCGAATAACCAATTCTATTGTTTTAAAAATATTTTAGAATATATGTTAATTGGTTTCACTTGTACTACTAGTTTATCTTAATTCATTGGAGAGATTGGTATTATTTTCTGTCAACTGTTATCTTGTTTGTTAGAATCTTTTTATGTCTGTATTCTGAGTAACTACTTTGAAGATAATGATACACAGCGCAATAACTAAGAATTCTCATACTATCGTTAAGAAATTTTGTTTTATTTTTTCATGAAATAAAAATTTTTTTCAAAAAAAGGACTGAGACTTGGAGGAGTAAATATCTTGCTTAAGGTAGCAAGCAGGAAGTCCAGATGACCCACGCCCTCCCTCCTCACCCACACAAAGCAGCTCTTTGCAAGGAGACCTAGGTACCATCAGTAGCATCCAGAAACCCTGCGGGAAGACAGGGAACTTATTGTCAACAGGAAGTTGAAAAGATCCCTTCAAATGGGGGAGTTGTAGGGCTGCTTGCATTTTCCAACAACTTCAGAAAGAAACATTCCCCAGGCAAAATTAACTACACACACACACACACACACATAAAAAAAATAATAAAAATAGAGAAGAATCCTATCTCTGACAATTAATTTCAATTAACCTAATAAATGTTTTGAGTGGTTCAAGAGTCCAAGCCAGAAGCTATCATTCTAAACTACCATTTGTGTCATCATGGTAAGGACATATGCCATAGTCTCTTGTTACTCCAAATGCATAAAATGTGCATTTTCTTTGAACTGTTAGGAAGAGTGCCTGTATAAGGAAAGGGGAAGAAATGAAAGAAATAAAAGACCTCTACTCTAACAACTACAGCACTCTGAAAAAAAAGAGATCAAAGATGATATCAGAAAATGGAAAGACGTCCCTTGCTCCTGGGTAGGAAGAACCAATACGGTAAAAATGGCCATATTTCCAAAACTGCTATAAAGCATCAATACAATCTCAGTTGAATTCCCAGCAGCATACTTCACAGAACTAAAGAAAACAATCCAAAAATTCATTGGAACCAGACCTAGAATAGCAAAAATAGAGACCCAAAATAGCAAAACAATTCTAGGCAACAAAGACAAGGTAGGGGTATCACAATTCCCAACTTGAAACTATACTACAAAGCCACTATGATAAAAACAGCATGGTACTGGCAAAGAAATAAACCCAACAATCAGTGGAACAGATGAGAAGATGCAGAAACAAGTCCAGACATACTCAACCACTCCATCTTTGACAAAGGAGCCAAACACCCTCACTGAAGGAAAGATGGCCTCTTTAATAAATGGTACTGGAAAAATTGGGCTTCAACTTACTAAAGCTTAAAACTAGACCTGTATCTCTCACCATGCACTAAACTAAAATTGAAATGGATCAAATTTCTAAACATTAAAACAGAAATGCTAAACCAGCTAGAAGAGAGGTTAAGTGGAACTCTTGAAGATATTGCCATACAAAAAGATTTTATGAACAAAACCTGTTGCACATGAACTAGCACAAAGAATCAACAAGTGGGATCTCATCTTACCAAAAAGCTCCTGTACAGCAAGAGAAACCACCAACAGAGTGAAGAGACAACCTACAATGTGGGAAAAATGTTTACCATGTGTTCATCAGACAAATGACTACTTTCTAGAGTATATAAAGAACTCAAAAAAAACAGACCTCCCAAATTTAATGACCCAATCCAAAAATGGACATCTGAAATGAACAGACATTTCTCAGACAAAGAAGTAGAAATGGCAAATAAATATATGAAAAATGTTCAACATCACTGGTCATTCAAGAGATGCAAATGAAAATAATTCTGAATTTCTACTTCACTCCAGAAAGAATGGCTGCTATCAAAAAATCAAACAATAAATGCTGGCAGGGCTGTGGGGAAAAAGGTACCTTCTCCACTATTGGTGAGAGTGCAGACTGGCGCAACTACTGTGGAAATCAGTATGGAGATATCTCAAAAAACTAGGTTTAGAAGTCCCATTTGACCCAGCTATTCCCCTGCTGAATATCTTCTGAAAAGAATTAAAAAAATCGTACCACCATGATTTGGGTATGTCCATGTTTATAGCAGCACAGTCTGTAATAGCTAAAACGTGGCAACAGCCCAACTGCCCATCAACTAGAGACTGGATAGAGAAGCTATGGGTTTTTTATAAAATGGAGGACTACTCAGCCATAAACAACGAGAAACTAGAGACATTTACAGCCAAATGGATGCGCACTGAGGACATACACTTTAAGTGAAATAAATAGGACACACGTGTAAATACCAAATAGTGCCTCTGGTGTGACAAACTGAAAGTGTAAATACGGATCAAAATGTATACTAGATAATATAAAGAGGAAGACAAGGCCCAAAGGGGAAGGGGAAGTGGGAGGGGTAGGGAAAAGGTAAGAAGGGAAAGGAAGAAATATGAGGAAAGGGACAAACAGAAAGTTTTAGCAAATAGAGAGGAGCAGAGAGATGAAAGGCAGGGCGGGGGAATGGAGGAAAGGATAAGAACCAAGATCTGTCATGTAAAGGTACAAGTTCCCCATGATGAGCGTCATCATGCCGTACACCTAAAATGGACCAATAAATTTAACGAATTTTGTAAACAGGAAAGTGGAAGAGTGTGAGAGGGAGGTGAGAAAGGAGAGAGGGATGATAAAGGAGAAAAAAAGGGAAAATGGAAACAATCCCAAAGGGTGTTACGGAGAAAGCAACATTCAGGCTCGCTCTCTCTCTCTCTCTCTCACACACATCAGCTCTGTTAAGTGCTTCCCTCTAGTGGCTAAAATGTAGAATATAGAGTTGTTCTCCAAAAAAATAAATCTTTTTTTTTCTCATTGAATTTATTGGTGCATTTTAGGTCTACAGTACAGTTAGATTCACCATTGGGATCTTGTACCTTTACATGACAGGTCTTCCTTCTCATTTTTCCCCTTGTCCCTGACCAAAAAAAATAAATCTTCATAGATTCAGTCATATTGCAGCTCCAGAACTTAACCAGCCTTACTTTTAATTATAATCAAGAAAAAAATTACAAAATTAAATAAGTGCCCAGTTTGGATTACATTCTGACAAACCGAGGATTGTTAGTTTATTTCAAAGTGATTTAAATTCTGTGCTCAGATAGGTACAGAAAGAAAGGTAGATCTTTTGCAAATGGGAAGGGGACAAAAAGATGGAGGGAGGATGGAGAGAGAGGAGGGAAGGGGAAATAAAGAGAATAAGGATGTGTTATGCACATGTATCACATTCCAGGATGATTTAATCATTATGTTCTGCAACATGTACTAACAAAAAATCCCCCAAGGCGGGGGATTTGGCTCAGTGGTTCCGCCCCCTGCCTCACAAGCACAAGGACTGGAGTTCGATCCCCAATACCACCAAAAAAAAAAAATCCCCCAGAAATGAAACCGAATCTTCACAAATCTAAACGCAAGTCATCTTGCCTTGAGTACTGATACATTTCTATTAGTTTCCTGAGAATTTTTCATGTAAAGACTTGTCTCTTTTTTTATTTGGTCAGTTGGGTGTTTCGGTTTTGGTTGTTCGGTTTTAGCACTGGTTTGGATTTTTGTCTGTTTGTCTCTAACCATTTTAGGTAGAATTTCTCACTTATCTTGATCTATAACTGATAAGCCTTGATTGTTACTGTCTACGGAATAATTACGATTGCAACTTGAAAATAATAAGCAAAATAAATATTCAGTCATTTCAGGCATGTTTCTATGTCATATAGAAGTTAATTTGTTTTTCAGAACCATCCATAAGATTAAACAAAGCCTCCACAATCAGTTGCTTAGGGGTGAATATTGTATATACCAAGGAAGAGAAAACTGAGACACTAGCTCTGCTCAGTGTTTCTGTTGGGAGGACAGTGGGGTCAGAAGAAGACTCAAGTGGCGTCAGCAGTGTGAGAAGTCCTGAGTTCCAGAAGTGTGGGGCTAAAAGACTGTTTTGAAGCCACCCAGTCATTTTATCCAGCTTCCTGTTTTCCTGAAGACTCTGCGCTGAAACTTGGCCCCAGAGATTGCAAGATACCTTTAACAGCTTATAGTAGAAACAGAAGACAGACCACATTTTTCAGATGTTTCCTTTTTTTCCTGCTACTGGAAATACTGGAAATTGTTTGCATATATACCGTGATTTGTGAAAAGCCTGATGGAGATCAAGACAATGCACCAAGGCTTATCTTCTATTTTTACAGAGCAAACAGAGATAGACACTAGACTCAACACCCGTGTCCCTCCTCGGAGCTGGGCACTGTTTTAACGTCATCATGTAGTTCCCCTTATCTAATCCTTATAAGAATTGTGCTATCTGTACCTTCAGGTTCCCTGTTTTACAGGGAGAAGACAGAAGCACAGAGAGGTAGGACAGTTGGCCCACATTCACATGGTCAGTGAGGGACAGGGTTTTAATCTTACAACTGAAAGTGTACCTCTTCAGAACCAGTTACTTTGGGAAAACCTAATCTACTTTGAAATATTTGTATTCTTCTTTAATTGAAGAAGTATTTTCCCCCTCTACCAGTGCACTGACTGTTGTGTTAATCAGCAGCATTTTTGAGATACACAATCCCATACTTTAATCTGGCTCGTACTTTTGTCACCGCAATTCCTGCAATAAAATTAACTCATGGAAGAATAAGCATGCTTCACTCTCTAAATGAATTATGGAATCAGAATGGAGAAAAAATGTTTTCATATATTTTTTTTTCTTTTTTTTTTTCTTTTTTTTAATGTGGCCAGGCCAGGTTTGGGAGACACACCTATAATCCCAGCATTCAGTAGGCTGAGGCAGGAGGATTGAGGCCAGCCTGGGCTATGTAGTGAAACCCTATCTCAACAACAAAAAAAGAGCTGGCCAGGTAGTTCACAAACCTAAAGAAAATGATGCAGGTTTCAATCAATTTAAGAAACATAGTGGAATCCATTGCCTATTACTCAGTTCTTTAGAGCGAGATCAGTGTATGATAAATGAGGAGTTTTTCTGGTTTTTAGCCACTGGTGAGCACCAGAGCAGCACAATACAACACAAATGGAAAACTATTAAAAAAGAAATGATTGACTCTGACTATGCATGATTCATTCATGAAGTCTTACAGGAGGCTACAGTCCGTGTACAAATCTGAGATCCGTGTCTGAGGGGTCATTACACCTCACTTAAAGCTGGACAAGAGCCAACCAACTTCCCCTGGGTCACCCCATCGTGGGTTTGTTTGTTCATGTCTGCATCCTGCTTGGACAAACTTCACTCATGGAACACCAGGGGCGGGGAATGGTTACAGAGTCTGTCAGCTGCTGCCATAATTCTTGATCCCTCCCATCCAAAAGTCCATGGGATGATCTGAGAAAGAGATTTCATCTGTGAACCATAGCACTGTAATTATCCTTTTTAAGGAGGGTTAGTTTTTTGGTTTTTTGTTTTTTGTTTGTTTGCTTTGCAAAGCTCTTATGCAATGAGTGGCATTAGTAGGAAGTCTGTTAAGTTTAAAAAGTGGTTGAGAAAAACTTCTAGCTTCACATGCAAAAATTTGGAAGCAGATCAAGTGCTGTAGGACCTGTCCTTCAAGTAACGAGTAGCATAACGCAAACTGGACTCTTGAGTGAGGAAGAGAAGTCGCTGATGTAAGTTCGTCATTTGTGACAAATGCGCTACTCTTGGGGCACCGAGAACGGAAAGACTGTAAGGTAGAATGGGAGGTGCACAAGAAATCTCTGTGCCACCTGTATAACTGTGCCACAAATGCACTTACATAAAATAAAGTATTCTGTACTTTTTTAAAACTTGGTTATGCAAGCACATGGAAAGTAAATAACACCCTCCTGAACAGCCAATCAACCACAGACGAAATTAAAGAAGCAATTAGACATTAAATGACAATGCCAGTACAACATACTGGAACTTATGGGACATAATGAAAGCAGTCCTAGGAGGGAAATTTAGAGAGGTAAATTGCCATATCAGAAAAACAGAGCGAGTGCAAATAAACAACCTGGTATTGAACCTTAAGCTTCAACAAAAAGAAGAGCAAGTCAAGCCCAATGCTCATACAAGGGAGGAAATTATAAAGATCAGGGCAGAAATTAATGCAATTGAGACTAACAGAGATACAAAACAAAATCAATGAATTAAAGAGCTGGTTTTTTGAAAGATTAAATAAAACTGACAAACCCTTAACCAACCTTGTCCATGCAATTAGGAATGAAAAGTGTGAAATCACAACCTCCTACAGAAATCCAGAAGAATAACCATCAATGCCTATTTCAAGAACTTGCATTCTAATAAGATGGAAAACACAGATGAAATGGACAGATTCTAGATGCATATGAATTACCAAAGCTGAATCAAAGCGATATAAAAATTCTAAATGATCCAATATCACTCAGTGAAATTGAAGATGTAATTTAAAATGTACCAGGCCAGGGATTTAGCTCAGTGGCACTACTATCTGCCTCACAAGCACAAGGCCCACAGTTTGATCTCCAGTACCAAAAAAATAAAAATAAAAATAAATGTACCAACAAAGAAAAGCTCGGGTCCTGATGTATTCACTGCTCAGTCCTTCAGGAAATTTAAAGAAAATCTATGCAGATACTTCTCAAACTCTTTAATGAAATTGAAATGGGAGCAACACTCCCAAACTCTAGAAGCAAACATTGCCCTGATACAAAAATCAGAGAAGGATCCAACCAAAAGGCAAGGGGAGGAAGGAACAAGAAAAAAAAAAAGAGAATAGATGGGGAAAAAATGGAAACAAAGCTTTTGTAAATAAGGAGGGGAGAGGAATGGGAAAAAAAGAAAAAATAAGATACATCATGGACAGGTACAAATTCCTATGATGAATGTTATCATTAAGTCTCTCTAAAATGTACCAATAAAACAAAAATTTGGTTATGCAAAGTTAAAAAAAAAATATGTGATTTACCCACTAATCTTTCCATGGAAAACCAGGCCATTTTCTGAGTTTGGCCCCTTCATTTCCTCTCACTTCCTGACCCACCCATTGAGCACAGAACGATTCCAACTGTTTCTTAAAACAAGTCAAGAGCCTTAGTCACCTTTAAAGTGACTTGGTGATCTAATCAGGTTTTTATAAATTTATCAGTCATTTAGAGTTGTCTCACACACATCTAGTTCAGTGGTATTTTTTAGTTATTCATATTTTATTTAATCTTTTGAAAGCACAAAACACATCTGAGCATTTCTCTGTGATTGTGTATTTCATGGACTTATCTAACATTTGGTGTACTTGTAAATTTCACTAACCAATTCAGAAGACACAGCTTTGTCAATAAGAAGCCCTTCGATATTATTTTTTCAGTAGTATTTAATACAAACGGTCGGTGCAGACTTGAAGAGCTGACCACCATCCTGGGCACCATGGGCCATGAATACCGGGCAGAGATGAGCGAATGCAGCATTGACTCAAGAGTTTGATGAGAAGACATCTGCTGTCATCTACTAGAGCAAGCCAATAGATGACGCTTTCCCCACTTGCCAATCAAAGACCATTTTGGGAATCATTAGGGTTTGTTTTGCCCTACTACTTTTCAAGAACTTACACACAGTAGGTGTTCCAAAGAGAGCTGGTGAATAAGCAAGTAATGTCAATAATCTTGGACATTCTTATTGTTTGAAGGACTGAGCATTAGCTGGAGTCTCTCTGAAATTCAAAGAGGCCAACGGTTGAGTCAGGATTATCATTCAAAAAATTAACAGTTAATGCATCCGGTGTCCAGCAAATTTGTCGAGGCATCAGGGAGATTCACAAAGCATTAGAGTTGAACCTTGACACACAAAATAAACATTAGTAGTATTTATTAGGCATTTAAGTAGGCAGAAAGTATAAAACATGCCTGGTTTTTGTCAATTTCCACACCAATTGTTCATAGCTATATGATGATAAGAGTTTTTAGTGCCATGAAGTTGTGACTAAGGAACAATCTTCTAATGTCAAAGGATGCATTTAGCATAAATATATTCCTTATGTCCACACATTTTGATAGTGGACATCATTTTCAAATATTGAGAAGTCAGTTAAGAAAAACAAGACTCAGAGAGACATTTAATGAATTTTAAGTTTTGCCCAATCATTATGTAAATAATAACCCTCATTATTTTTAAAATCAATTTGGGAATAATGATGAGAGATTTTAATCCTAGGACTTTATTATTTATTGCTGTGTAATTTCCCAGCATCTCATAAAGTCAGAATGCAAGCCCCTGGATGATGCCTGTATTATGGCATGTACGAAATGAAGGGATTTATTTTAATTGATTGCCTTTTAATCAGAAAGGTGCTTGTGGAATGAGAAATCATTGTTGGACATTTACTCAAGCCCCACATCAAAAAAGAACAGGTCATGGGTTGTCTTTCATTCTTCAGTAGCCTGAGGTCACAGAACCCAAAAGGGCAGGTTTTCTGGTGACGTGTCCCCATGGAAATTGAAATTCCGGTGGTGTTCTAGCTCTGGGGGTCTCGGCCCTGGAAAAGAAATGCTTGTGCACATTTCCTCATGACTCCACTCTGAGGCCTTTGTTGAGTAACAAAGGGTCACTATGACAGCAGGTAGAGTAAGCAAGCCCAATGTACTGTACCGTCAATTCAGCCCTTGAGTGAGATAGATCCTGGAGCAGAAAAGTTGGAATTTTATTACGGAGAAACATGCTGCATGAGATCATCCAGTTCCTCTAAGTGAACACTGAGAGTTACCCTGGAACACAAACCGCATTCGCTGAAAAGTCAGAAAACATCCTTTCATGGAGCCTGCCCTTGCTTCACAGGCAACTTGGCCCAAATTCTGTCAGAATCCAACTCAGGCTCGGCCCTGTGGAATCCAGAACTCGGAGATTGGCTGCTCCAGCTGGAATGAGTCCCCTTAGCCCACCAGCTTTGAACAATGGTGCAGTAGTAAAAACGATGCTGATAGCACCAAAATAGAAACCACTGCTAGCTGAGTTCATGTGCATTTGACAGATATTATCTAATTTATTCTTCCAAGATTTCTGAAAGATAGGAACTTAGATAGGCATCCGCTCTAATTTATCCATGAGAAAAATCAAGGCACAGAAAATGTAAATCACCAGCTCTTAGACCCAGAACCAGACTAGACTCAATTAGCCTAAATTCAACCAAGTTAATTTCACATTCCTCGGAGGAGAGGACCGAGTGGAAGCACGTGGGTACTGTTTAGTCCCACAGCCGGCTCCAGTCGTGCCAAATCTGCGCATGCTCGGGCCTGCTGGCTTTCCGGTGTCCTGAGCGGCAGAAGCCTCCAGCAGTGTCTTCTCCCACCCTCTACAAGCACCACGTGTACAGGATGGCGGAGCAGTGGCTGGGCCACGCTCTCTAAGCGTGTCCACAATAGCTCATTTTAGTCCTTTAAGTCCTCCTATCCCCATTTTGCAGACGAGAAAAACTGAAGTTTAGAAAGTCTATTGCTTGTGCTAAGTCTGTGCTTTTAACTCCAGAGATGATTCACATGCAGTTAAAAGTATGGATTATCTGAATGCACAACTAAACCTCTGCTTCTGCCACCTACTAAATGTATAGCCTGAGACAAAAACTTAACCTTTCCACGCTTCAACTTTTTCATAGATAAAATGGAGAAAGAGGGCCAAGGATGTACCTCAGTGGTTCTGCCGCCTGCCTCACAAGCGCTAGGTCCCGAGTTCGATCCCCAGCACCAAAAAAAAAAAGAAATAAGAAATAACACCTATGATTTAAGGTTGTGAGGATGAGAGAGTCACTGTGGGTCAAGGCTGGGAGCTGTGACTACTATGTAGGAAACTATGTACCCACTTATGAATATTGTCTATTATTTTACAAAGCATCACCTCAGGGTCTCTCACTGCAGAATCCTACTTCTTCCCAGATCCCAGATTTCCCCCTCCTGCAGGCAGTGAGGATGTTTGTTCCACCCCATCCCCGCTCCTTGCTCCTGGTCTCTGCCCCCTACCCCTTCTGGAGAATGAAACCTATGAACACCTAGATTTAGGAAATCAAGCTACTCTCTAAAAGTCCATGTTTTCTATTTCTTTCACCTTTTCTGTTTTTTCCTTATTTCACATCTAATATTTGACCTGTCCTGTGTTCATCGCCTTGTAAAACTGTGCTGTGTCACAAGAGTAAAAGGTATATTTGGTAGTGACCATTAAATAACTATCATCGGGCTGGGGATTTAGCTCAGCGGTTTGGTGGCCTGCCTTGCAAGCACAAGGACCTGAGTTCAATCCCCAATACCAAAAATAAATAAATAAATAAATAAAATTATCATCATAATAAAATTTCCATGTTGTTATCTCATTATTTCTGAGCCCTTAAACTGTATCTAAAGTCAAAAACACAGAAAGCACAGTGTAACAAGTTTTTACAGCAAACTTTGCCAAGATGAAACTTACATCTTAAATATTGACAAAGAACCGTATTTAATGTTTCTAAAGAATTTTAATTTTTTTTTAAAGGAATTGGAGTATGAAAGAGCAATGGAAGAGGAGAAAGGACTTTGGACCATGCAGCCTAATAAATAATATTGCAGATACTCTCACTCCACGTTGACATTGATTTCTCCTGTATGACTTGCTTTGGGGAAAATGCATTCATGGAAAGCTCACATTCTAGGACATCGTGGTTATATGGCCTTCCCTCCTAGTTTCCCTCCTAGTTGCTCTGCAGGCCTCACTCATAGATGATGTCATTCTCTTTTGTGAGGCAGAATTGTGCATCCCCGCCTGAGAAGCTCGTCTGCACTCTTGAGGGCAAATCCCTTTTTACCAAAAGGACAGATGGTTGGTTAAATGGAAGTTTGTTTGGTTTTTCTCTGTTTACAGGAGGATCCTGAGCCCATCAGACTCTCCAGTTTTTGTAATTCTGCAGCTAACCAGGACCCAAAAAAGAGAAATTCCTCTCTATAATTCTGTCATTTATTCCCATACTTGGAGTATTTTCCTCCCAGCCTCTCTTTTTCTGAATTAGAACCTGAAAATCACTGCACAATGAGCAAAGGGATTCAGAAGGATGGCTCCTCTGCGTGATGAAGCCATTGTTTTCAGTAAGTCAAAGCCAAGGACTGAGAGGCCAGGGTAGACTGAAGGAGAAGAGTATTTTCTTTGTCTCTCCTGCCTTCCTCCCTTTTTTCCTTCCTTCTTTCTTCATTTCTTTCTGTCCTTCTTTCTCTCTTTTGTTTTGGTTTTCTGGGTTAAAGTTTGGGGTTACGGATGGCCCTCGGCCACAGGACAAGCTTTCAGTAAGTGGGGACACCACACATTGTGGGCCTTTCTCTCTGCTGGCTGACAGATTCACAGATGACCCCAGACCAAGTGCTTCCAGACTCCTAGAGAATATTCCCTCCAGGGCTCTGTTTCCCATGGTTTTCCTCTGGTTTTATTGGATTTATAGGACTTTGGTCCTTTTGTCTTTGGCCCTACCATGTCCCCTGTAAGCTCCCTGTGTGGTAGCCTTCCCTTGTGCTTTACCTCAGGAGCTTGAGCTGAGCCCTTCTCTCATCCTACCACAGGGTCACCAGGGAGCCAGAGGGCAGTATTCCCAGAGAGCCTTGTTTTCCCTCCCTCTGAAAAAAGTCATTCCGAAGGACACACTCTGCCATGCCTCATTCTCCCTTTCGTATTTGGTGGCTATCTTTTAGAACATTATCATTTCATTCTTACTGATGTCTTTCTTGTTTATTTATCACCCGCCTCTCAGCCTGACAGCCATTCCTGTAGAGAGAGTTCAGTCCAAACCCTCCCCAGCCTCCCCAGTCCAAGGTCAGGCCAAGCAGGACAGAGGCCACTGTTCATATAAATGTGGATCAGACTGTGCCTAGTCCTTCCTTCTCATCAACACAATCCACAGGCTGAGGGTTCTCGATCCATATTTCTATCCCACAGCATTTTCCCACATTCAGTTTCTTGCGGGATTCCTTGAGAAAGTCAACTCACCAGTCCCCAGCAGTAACCATTCTTCACATCGACCCAGATGCCCAGCCAGAAATCAGGGTCATCGCAGTACCTCCCCACCCCTGACTACTACTAACCACCCCCAGCCCCAGTTATTACTGAAGTTCATGTCAGAATTCTAGAACAACTTTCTAGAAACGTCTCAACATACACTTAATGCAGTTGTTCTAAAATGCAAATCTCAGCGTATAACTACAAACAGAATATTCTGAAAATGTTTGGATGATAACTTTTCATCTCCAACAATCACATTCTCCTATAAACACTCTGCCTTGAAGCCCAACTCATAAAACTTCTGCCTCAGAGAAGAGGAAGCAAGAGGAAGTTTCTAAAGAGAAGACTGGCAGGGTTGCAGCTCCAGCCTCTCCATGAGATACTGCATGGCAGATGGCTCTCCCCAGGGCAAATGCGGAAGAGGGCTGCAGAAAACGCAGAGGTGCACACTCACGGGGGAAAGAAAAGTAAGATAAAAGACATCAGATGGACAAAGTGAGAGACAGAGACAGAAACAGACTGGGAGGGGTGCAGATATCAAGACACAGAGAGGGCTAGAGAAAGAACTGGGGAGGGAAGGGAACGGGGGAAAAGAGGGAGGGGGTTGATCTTACATAGAAATTTGGGGCACCGAGGCTTCTACAGGCACGGGGAGCTGACGGCATCGGGAGAATGCGCTGTTCAGACACAGGCCTGTGACTGGCTTTGGGAGTACATCTGTACAAGGGTGTGCACCCTGATGAGCTGATGTTCAGAAGCAAAGGGCTGGCGCTGGTTGGCTTCCAAATGTGTATTCTCAGCGGCAGTTACTATTGTTCAATCGTGAGGGTTTAAACCTGATTGTGTAGCTTCTCCTTCCCATGGTTGCAGAGCAATCGATCTTTTCCTACATTTGGGGGGAACTTTTAAAATTTCTCAACATGTTACTGAAAAGTGAATTAAAAGTCTTTAAGAAGGAAAGAGGAAACCAGAGCAGTGCTGAGGAGGTGAACATGTGTTTCGGAGTCAACTCTCTAGATCCAGGTGACTGACGAACTTCAAGAAATCTCAGCTTCTGGACCTCGTAGTCAGCCCTGTCCTGTGTTTGCAGGATGCCAAACAAGAGTGCTAGCAAGGGCACTGACACTGTGCCTGGAAGGCTGTCACGCAAAGTGATGCATTCAAGATGAATACTTCACAGCAACAACAGTAATTTTTAAATCACTGTGAAGTAGTTTTACGTGACTGAAGGTTGGCAAAATATTCAAGGTGACCCAGTTGTATATATCCAAGTTTTCTGTCAAAAGAATCACCAATGTTTGTAGAAATAATAATATATACATGGAATTCAAAAATTTTTGTATGTTTCTTATGTAAAATTTTTCTTTCCTTTAATTCAGCAGTTACCATTAGCTGCTTATAATCAAGCTTTTCATCTAATTTGTGGTATACTAAAAGTAGGAATCTAAACAATTTTAAAATATTTATATTCAAAGTATACAAAGTTGATTTAATTCTCATCAGAGTGCTATGTCTGGGGTAAATATATGAAAAAACTTGAAACTCAAATGAGTTTTCAATAATTATTTTTCTTTTGAAACATTTAAAACTGTTAAGGGCCAAGGATTTAGCTCAGTGATTCCACCTCCTGCCTCACAAGCACAAGGACCCAAGTTCAATCCCATGTACCAATAAATAAATAAATAAAACCGTTAAAATGACAAGAAAACAATCAGTTAAAATTAAAGCATATATAACATTTTAACAACCAAATTAGGCAATGCTGTTTTTGGGGGGTTTTTTGTTTTTGTTTTTGTTTTTGTTTTCACTCTGAAAAGGTCTTAGCCAAGGATTTTACAAAAAGAAAATTACTGGGCCAGGGATTTAGCTCAGTGGTTCCTCTGCCTGCCTTGCAAGTTTGATCTTCTGGTACCAAAAAAAGAAAAGAAAATTATTGTCAGTCAATTCTAGTATTCAGGTCCACCTAGAGCCAACACAGAGAATCACTATCGTGTCTCTCGTCTCTCATGTTTAGGCCGATATGTCTACAAACAGCAGAAATAGGATTTTTTTGTTTCTGTTTTTGTTTGTTTGTTTGTTTGGGGGGGTGGTACCAGGGATCAAACTCAGGCCCTTGCACTTGCCAGGCAGGCGGCAGAACCACTGAGCCAAATCCCCAGCCCCAAATAGGGTTTTCCTTAAATTGCAAAATGTTCCTAGACCATAAGCAAATGGAGCAGAAACAGAAGCAAAAAATGGACACTTGACACTGCTGCGAAGTGATGTTTTTTATTAGAAGAATCCGTTGTATTCTTGCCAGTGGAGAAGAAAGATTTGGCCAATTGATTTGTTGCTTCTATATAAATATTTCTCTGTTTGAAACTCCATATCCTGAAATTTTTCTACAGAAGCACAACCTGACAACCTTCTTGGCATTTGGATACAGCTGTCTTTTTCTTTTTTCATTTGTGGTCCTGGGTATTGAGCTCAGGGCCTTCACACTGAGTTGTATCCCCATCACTACTTTTTTTAATTTTTATCTTGAGACAGGGCCTTGCTCAGTTGCTGAGATGCCCAGGCTGGGCTTGAACTGGTAACCCTCCAGTGTCAACCTCCCAAAAGGCTGGGATTACAAGCATGTGCCACTTGTGTTTCTGGTAGAGATGTCAAGTGCAGTCAGCTCTCATTATTTAAAGTAGTCATGTTGTGCAAAATCACCGTGAACAGAGAATGCTATAATTACTTTGTTTATTCTGAAAATTAAGTATACAATCTAAGGGCCAATCTAAGATATGCAATGCTGTATCTCAAAATCTGTACAATTTCAAGTCATTACAACATGCCTATAGGGTGGCATGTCCTCAGAATTCTCCTAGCAAATTGGCTAACCATAAATGTAGAGAATGAAGGATGTGGAGAAGTTCATCTCTGTATAAAGGACATGTGAAACCCAATTATAAGTAAAATACATACTGAACAATAATACCAAACATAAAAATGGGAAGATTCTCAGTTTTTTGTTTGTTTGTTTTGGTTTTCTGAGACAGGGTCTCACTATGTAGTTGAGACTGACCTGGAACTCACTGTGTAGCCCAGGCTGGTCTCGAACTCACAGTAAACCTCCTGCCTCAGCCTCCCGAGTGCTGGGATTACAGGCGTGCGCCACCACTCCTGGCTTCTCAGGATTTTTTAATCAGCACATACACATGCATACTAGACAAAACAAATCTCTGCCATGAAGAAAATTCCTCCTTTACTTTCCTATAGCCTAAAAAAACAAACATGTGTTAAGGTATCCCTTTCCACTGGCCTGCTGATTTCCCAGAAGAAATCAGGAGCAATGGAAGGAGTGTAATCTCATTCTAGAAAATTGCATTTAAGAAAACACTCAGGTTTATTTCAGATCCCAGTCTTCTACCTGACAGGGCGAGTCATTAAAGTATGCTTGCTGGTGGCTTCTGAAATCCATGTGGCATCTAATTCAGAAGCCCTGCCTTGCGGTATCATAACGGGTTATTTCCTATACCATCAAGGCTTGCTGTAGACAACTGGTAAATTTCCTCTTTGCTTAGGTTTTTCATGATTCTCTCACTTTCTAACTTGCAAACTAGTTTAAGGCTCTGTGCTGGTAAGATTCTAGTAGCACAGGACATTTCTACTGCTGAACTGAACCGATTTTCCATTCCCAAAGCACAGTGTTAAGAATCTGAAGCTCTGTAGAGCCTATTCTGATGGATATGGTACTTTGTCACTTGTCGAGTATATGGTCCTTTTCAAGTTAGGAATTTTACTTTTCTAAAATCTCTTGAGTGATAGTACCCTGTCTCCTATGCTCCCTTGAAGTAAAAAGGGTGGCATGAAATTTCCTTCTACAACCTTGTTTTTCATATGCTTATAAATTGAGTGTCATATTGGCTGGTTCGACTCAGAACTATGTAAGCATCTGGCCCCATGTGTGCGCCTTGTTTGATGACTTATCCTATAAACATGATTACTTCAAAGAACTAAATTATAAGTGTTATAAAATAAATTAAAAGATTAACAAAATAAATGCTAGAGAGACCATGATACCAAGCCAAAATGAAAGCCTTGTATTACATTTACCCCCATCCAGTTTAGTTTTCCTTCATACACACTTAAACACACGGATAATTAGGAAACCCTCCTGGCCAAGCAGATTTCTCAGTATGAATGCTCTTTTACTGTCCAATAGGTTATTTTCTGTGAGTTTCTTCAAAGTTCAATTTGTCATTATGTGATTACATTGGTACAATGCCATTTAAGAAGAATGTGAGGCACCCAAAATCTAATCAGTTGTTCATTTCATTTTTGCTAATTTATTTTATTAGATCTTCATCCCCCTTTCCCCAGCCACAAATGCCTGAGGAAACCCCGAAGCACTTATTTGACTTCATGTGAACTGGTCAGCAAAATGGTTGTTAATCTACTAATCCCCAAGGAGAAGTTCCCATGAAGAAAACTGAGGGGGGAAAGTAAGGAAAATTTGAGAAAGAAATATTTGTTGTGTTGAATCATGAGGAAAAGGGATTTTAATCCAGTCCTCTTGTAAATCTCTTTAGCTGATTCACTTTTGTTAAAAATAAAATTTACTTCTCCTGTGTCTTTTTCACTGTTTGAAAGATGTTCGCTTTTATTTGGAGGCCACCTTGGGCTACCAGATAGTAGTACCTAGTAGTTCACCAGCCAAAGGAGGCAGCAATGGTCCTTGGGACCAATAAAACAGCCAAGTCTGGAATCAGTCCACCTGGGGAAGGAGCTCAGCAGCGCCCCCTCCAGGCCTAGAGACCACAAGAAGTGATTTACCTATGCACTATCTAAAAGGAGGTGACGCTTTTCTCTCTAGTAAGGTTGCTGTAGGAAATAAATGTGATACATACAAGGACTGAGTAGTTATTTTTACTTTTATAGACAGCTGTAGCCGAGCGTGGTGGTGCACACCTGTAATCCCAGCACTCGGGAGGCTGAGGCAGGAAGATAACTGAGTTCGAAGCCAGCCTGGGCTACATAGTGAGTTCCAGGTCAGTCTCAACTACATAGTGAGACCCTGGCTCAAAAAAAGAGAGACAGTTGTAAAGCCCATCAATTAAAGCAGATCATTTCCAGCCTTAGCGCAAACTGTCACTGTGTGAAAAAGAACAGATCCACTCATCAAAAATTAGAATGCACACACACACACACACACACACACACACACACACACACACATCCCAGCTTTGGTTTATAGAACAAGTCGATAAAACAAATGTCTTCAACCCAGTAGGTGGAAAACTATTGGCAACAGAATTTTTACAACACAAAATATTATTTCGTATGGTTTTTTTTTGCTAATTATAAAAGCCAAAAGCATTTATAGAAGGGATACTAGGGGACTCTCAACCCAGATAAAAGATTGGATCACCAACAATAGAGCACAAAGGAATTTCACATTTCCTGATGTAACACAAGTAGAAACACAGATCAAATGCTCAGGATTCAAACGAATATATTCGATGTGAATTTAATTATGGCAATGGCAGTCAAACAAATCCAAATTATGGTCACTTTACATAAAATCAACCTGGGTGCTTTCAACATAGTAATGGCATGAAAGTCAGAAACAAAAGGGAACAGCCTCTCTAGATTAAAGGGACTTACAGACATGAAAACAAAATGCGACAAATAACCACACTTGATTCTCTATTTTAAGAAGTACTGCAGTTATAAAAGCACTACTGGTAGCTGAGTACTGTGACAATCCTGGGGCTCAGGAAGCTGAGTCAGGAGCATTGTGTTTGAAGCCAGCCTAGGTTACTTCATGAATCCGGGGCAAACCTGAACTATAGAGCAAGACCCTGCCTCAAAAAAAAAGGCAATAAATAATCTTATTACCTTGGTGGAAAATCGGGGCTCTATATACGTGTTGGCTTGTTTTATGGATTCTCAGTTCTATTCCGATCTTTCTGCCAGCACCACACTGTCTTGACTAGCTTCATAGTAAATTTTAAAATCAGGAAGCATGAGTCCTCTCACTTTGTTCTTCTTTTTCAGGATGGTTTCACCTACTCTGAATCCCTTGTGATTCCAGGAATTTTCAAATCAGCTTGTTAATGACTACAAGGAATAGATGTAGGACTCTGATAGGGATTATGTTGAACTTGTAGATCAATGACATCTAAGTAATCTCAAGCCTTCCAATCCATAGACATGGGATCTCTTTTTTCATTTATTAGATGTCTTTTAATTTCTTTTTCTTTCTTTCTTTTCTTTTCTTTTCTTTTCTTTTTTTTCTTTTGGTTCCAGGGATTGAATTTAGGATTTTGCTCTTGCAAGACAGGTGGTAGAATCAGTGAACTAAATCCTGGCCCCACTTTAAATTTCTTCCCACAGTTTTATAATGTTTTCAGAACATAAGTTTTGCTCTTCTCTTATTATTAAATCCATTCATATTTTGTTCTTTTTAAAAATACTGTGAGTGGCGTTTTCTTCATTTCACTTTCAGATTATTTAATGCAAATGTATAGAAAGTCTATTTTTTATGTTTATCCAGCAAACTTGCCAAAACCATTTATTATTTCTAATAGGTTTTTTCGCAGACTCCTCAGGATTTTCTGTATACCAACACTTTACTATTATGTACCAAACACACTTTTATATTGTGTTCCCTCTGTGCCAGGCACTGTTACGAGCTCTTTCCTAACGTGAACTCCTTTAATCCTCGTAATAGCTCTCTGAGGCGGGGATTATTTTTGTAGATGAGGAAACTACCTTCTACTCCTCTGAGATCAGGGCACAGGACCGTGAAGTTAATTTCTGGTTCATCCTTCTGTTGATTGATGAACCAACCACGCATGCCTCTCCTTCATGCTCCACTCACTGGGCAGAGCCTACCGCCCTGCCCGGGCACAGCCACTGTGTCTGCACTTTCTTCCTCGTTCATTGTCCTCCTCTCTCACAACTGAAGCGGCAGCTCCCTGGCACACAGGATTGATCCTAATCGGGCAAACAAGCTTCCATGCAGTTGGGAGCAGTCTTCTGGGATTACTTCCAGAAAAACCGTATTTCTTTCTATCTAGGGTCAACCATCAGTGTCTACCCCATAGTCTATAACATGAGGAAAACAAGACATAGAAGTAGAATGGTTGGGCTTACGATATTTCACAATGATGCCAACGTGAAGTACCTCCGGTGGAACTCCAACTTCACATTTTCAATTTTGATTCGTTCCTGAGCTGACAATATGTGGTTTGATCCTCTCTCGCGGTGCTAAGCAGAGTCTTCAATCCCAGTCAACCACACAGTCAGGAAAGTACACACTGATACCCGGTCCTACACGGCACCCAACAGATGATATAGGATAGTGAGCTTAGAGGACTCTGCCCAACTTTCAGCGGATGTAAGTGTTCTGAACATATTTAGTGCAGGCCAGGCTAAGCTGTGATGTTTGGGTAGGTGTATTCATTAAGTACCTTTGCAAGTTAGAATATTTTTTAGTTGTGATGGGTTTATCAGGACATGATCTCATTATCCTAAATCAAGGCATATTTGTAGTCAACTCTCACTCATCTCTACAAAATAGCTGGGATTACCTAAAATAGAGAAGAAATGTCCCTCCCCTCATCACCCCCGTCAATCACTATGTGGGTCAGATGAGCTGGGCTCCCGCCCATGCACCCCACACTAGGAGTCCAAGGTTCGGCCCATTCCCAGGCACATCTTATAGATTTTCTGACACAGTATCTCTATTTTATATGCAGCTCATGTTTTGTGCAATCAATCATCTTTTGAAGAGCGAACATCAGCTTCTCACAGACATATTGCCCAAAGGGACGTACGCCTTCCCACCGTGCGCCGTGAGTCTAGCTTTGCGGGCCACACCTGCAGTTCTGTGCCTCCCTCGCTTGAACCCACCTTTCTAAACTGTCCCTCATCATCAAAATTAAGGTGACAACTCTCTCTGTTCACTCCCACAAAGCATCTTTTTCAAACGGTCTCTGCTTATGAGTAATAACACAAGCTAATTGTAAGTATTGCAGTTCATTAACAACTAGGTGGAATTAAGTGTAACCTCCAAGCTGCTTGTTCCAGAAATGCGGATGGCTGACTCTGAGGTCGTGTCACTGCTGTTGTTATTGGCTTTGTTTTGTATTTGATGGCCCTCTGTTGCTTTCTTTGCATCAGCTTCTAAACATCTTCTCTTCTGCAGGATATCTTTGAATCGCTCTCATTATTCCTGATTTCTTACACTGCGAATTCCTAATTCATATCCAGCCCACTTCACCTAATTAAAAAGAAGCTAGAGGATTAATGGACTTCGAAGGGTGTGTTACTTCTACAGGACACAACCAAAAGTCTGATGTATGAACTGGACATTCTCTGGCCTTGGACACTCTAATTGCACCCTATATAATAATCAATTTAACAGCATAATCGCCTGTTAATAGTATCTGTTCCAGTGACTGGGATCCTTCCTGATTCCTTTGCAAGAAACAGCACAGGTAAAACTATCGTACATTGAATATCGACAAGCACCCATTAACACACTCAAATTACTCCAATTTGATAATCAGGAGCCACAAAACCTCTCCCTAACTTCCCATGTTCTGGAGCATGTTAACTAATTCTAACAACCTATGGTCAAGCTATTTCACAGGTCGGGTGCTAATCTTCAAGTGTGGCCAAATGTTGTTATGACATCTTTATTGCCAAACATATGCAATGATACATCATTTATTCACGTGAATTAATGAAAAAATAAAAATGTGTGTAATTATTCATATAAAACTCAGCCGTATCTATATGGAACAGAAAAAAATCACTCATGTCTCCCTTACTTGTGTGGAAATAGCCTAGATTTTACATTAGTGTATGCACAACATAGTAGAAAAAGGTCTCAGTTAACTTTGAAGAGGCAAAGTACCTGCCAAGTACTAGCCGAGTAGCTTCAGATGGGTTGCTTTACACCTCCAAACTGGCTTATTCATCTTTGGGGTGGAGAGAATCATCTGCTCCCAAGAGGCCACCATCAGGTTCCTAATGCGGTTTGCACACTGCCTGGAATAGGGCCATGGCGCTTTCCAAAGTGCTTTGTTGTATACAATTTCAGTTTCCATCACAACTCAGAGACAAACAGCACAGCCATTATTATTGTTGTTTTATAGATGAAGGTACAGAGGCGCTCAGTAAGGAAAAGCCCCACAGTGACACCATAAATAAATGAGCCTATTCTACATCTCACATCCCTGTTAGCACAAAGCTTTCACGACGCTCTGATGTACATTATGCAAAAACCACCAACACATTTCCCCTTCTAGAGAAAAGAAAGTTTCTCATTTCTTTGTAGCAAAAGGAAAAAAATATTTATCAATCATCAGCAAGAACATGTGAAAGAGAATCCCTGCCCATCCAGTGTTTACAATCTGCAAAAGAATTGAGTATAAGAGATAAAATAGGGGCTGGGGATTTAGCTCAGTGGTTCCGGCGCCTGCCTCGCAAGCGCAGGGACCCAAGTTCGATTCCTAGCACCAAATAAAAGAGTATAGGACACAAAGGAGAAGAATATAGCCAGGACTATAAGAGATGCAAAACATCCATCCAAACTCAAAGGAAGGAGATCAAGGCCTGTCTGTCTGAATTATCGAGAAAGCAGGCTGGGGAGGGTGGACTTGGGAATGATCTTCAAAGGAAAGGTTGGTCCTGACAAGTCACGTCGTCACGGTTCAGATCTAGATGTCCCTGGACAGTTTCCTGTGCTCAGAGGTGGGGCTTTGGGAAGGTGATCAGATCATGGGGTTACTGCACTCGTCAGTGAGTAGCCCACGGAGGAGTTCTTAGCTGAATGTGCTGTTAGGAGATGTGCTCGTCAGACGAGGTGGGTCACTGAGTTGCGACCTGGAAAGGTGTGCTCTTGTCCCCAGCTCCTCCCTTTTCTTCTGTTTCTTGGATGCCATGGAGTGAGCAGTGTCCCTTCACTGCACCCTTTTTCCATGATGTTTCTGCCTTGGAGCCAGCTGACCTTGGACTGAATCCACTGAAACTGTGAGTCGATTAAGCCTCTACTCCTTTCAGTTGTGTGATGCGGTGATGAAAACATGACTACTACACATTTAAGGGGAGCATCTCTGCCAAGTGAGAGAAACATCAGTGAGTCACATCGGCTAGCACCCAAAGTGCAGGGCCTAAAATGACAGGATCAAGACAGGTAGGAGACATGGGAAGGTAGCGCTGGCTACCAGTATTTATTTGTGCAGCAGACACTGGCCAGGCACTGTACATGTCTCAAGGACACTCAGACCAACACCCCAACTGTGTCACTGAAAAGCTCAGAGTCCACTGGGATGGCAGGTACCCAAGGGCAGCCCTGTGCATCCAGGGGCTACCTCAGCGTGCTCCAGGATTTGCTTCGAGGAGCATTCACACACATGTGAAGTGGAGGTGTCGCCAGATGGAGCATTCTGAGCAAGGGATTTTCAAGAGAATGTAAGGAGAGGGCACATGCAGGGTTGTATGAGTCACATGGCTTAATCCCCAGAACATTATGCAGTCAGGAGTAACAGAGACACGTTTTAAATCTACAGCATCTCTTATCTAACTTCTGCCACCTGCACACCGTGTAACACCAGATACCACACTCAACCTCTCCGTGCTTCACTTTCTTCCTCTGCAAAGCAGGATGCACTGTTTGGACTTCTTTCTCATTAGGATAAGTGAGTCAATGTGTATAAAATGTTCTGAATACTTCCTGGTATATCATGAGAATTACAGATGTCTGTAAATCATCACAGTGACTCTAACTCCCAGCCACATACAGTTTCTCTCATGCTATGCAGGGAGAAAGCCCAGAGCTGTGAAATAGTCTACTGTGTTCTGCAACCTGGGTCAGTACACTGTGAAGAAATCATGCAAGGAGAAAGAATTGTGCAATTGGTAGAAAAGCAACCTACTGTCGTAGACTAGCCTGAGGGACGTACTTCAAGATTAGAGAGAAGTCTCGAGTCTCTAAGTTCTCCTACAGTAAGAAGCACTCTGAGAGTTATGTATAAATTCTCTTTCAAAGAGAAGTAAGAAGCATGTGTGTCCCAGGTGAAAGTCTCTGTATCTATCATTCTCTTTCTGCAGCCCCTGTAAAATGTGTGCAGCAACAAGCAGATGGCCATTGGCTGGACAGGTTTCATATTTAAATTATGATTCCTTGGTGTTTGTCATGCCTGCTCCTGCAGGAAGATGAGAGACTGTGTCCTTAACACTCACTTGACAAGGCAAAACGAACTGTTGTTGGTCCAACACCATGTGTTTCCATTATGTGTCAGCTGCAAGGTAAACTGTAAGCCTTACAAAACTGTGAGATTTTCCGCCAGTTATTTGCATTTTTGTCATTAGCTCTTTACACTGAGCACAGCTTGAGGGGGTCAGAGGCTGAAATGGGGCCAGCATGCTGCTAAGGACGTTGGGACTAAATAAAGGAAGGCACCGGTTTCAAAGCATCCTGCCTCCCTCTGGTGGCCTTGCTCTTTTATGCAAGTTTGCAGGAAGAGACATTCAGGATGAAATATTGTAAGGAAAACCATTCTGAATTGTGCTATTTATGAAACAACACTTGACACATGAACAAATCCAATACAGCAAATAATTTTGACTGCTTCCTGGTTTTTGCTTCTGAAGTGATTTAAAATAAAGTGATTTAGTGAGTCATTGTTTTTTTAAAGGATTGAAAGACATCATTTATGGCCTTTCAAAGGTTGACATAGGTCATATCAATGACATAACAATAATGAGTTTTTATATGTTTCTGCGTGTTGCACTATCGTGTCAGATTGTACAGGGCTGGGCTGGTACTCGCCCCAGCTCTACCCGGGACGGACACAGTTGTTCCCATTTCACCGGCAGGTGGCGTGACACTGCAGTCACAGCAGGTGGCAGGGCCCAAATTCAAATGGAGACCAGCAGCAGCAGGGGCTCCGCATAACCTCCTGATACACGACAAGGGTGGGCACAAATGTGAGGCAGATGTTACTCACAGTTCAGTGGAAAGCTGACTGTTTTGTTTCCGTTTAGCAGATCTAACGGTGGGCGTGGATGAGCACGTTCGCTGAGTTTCGGGGTTCAAAGCAACTTCGTGCTTGAGCAACCGTGGACTTTGCGCAATCCAAGTCACGACAGCCAGCGTGCTTGACACCTGCCAGCCACATACCCAGCCCTTTCACTTTGTATTTCAGACCAGGTCTCACCAAGTCACTACAGTGCCCAGGTCAGGCTCTGCCTCGTACCCCCAGAGCGCTGGGACTGCGTGTGCGAGCCCCGCCACCGGCTTTGTTCTCAGAGTATATACTGACCTGCATGTGTTCACTTGCAGTCACCTCTGACTCACGGTCAGGCCAAGCAGCTCTCGCTCACCAGAACTGATTCAATATCAGCTTGAAGAGAGGCAAATATCGAACAGGAGCGATTCATCCAGGTTACTGGTTCCTATCCATCCTTAAATATCCTATGGGGCTGGGGGCTTGTACATAGCAGTGGTCTGGATTCCTGTGTTCCCTCAAAAAGTCCTATGCTGAAATACACCCAAGGCGATGTTGTTAGGAAGCCATGTAGTTAAGAGCCCTCATGATTGGAGCTAGTGCTCTATCAAAGAAGCCCCAGGCAGAAGCTTGCCCCCTCTGCCAGCCAGAACACAGTCAGCAGGCGTCCTTTATGAAGGAGAAAGCAGGACTCACCAGTCACTGAAGCTGCTGACACTTTGATCTTGAACTTCCAGGCTCTAGTACTGTGAGAAGTCAATACCTGATGTTTATAAGCCATGCATTTATGGTGTTTACAGTGACACAGACTAAGACACATGCCTCGGCTGCAGTGTCAACGGTTGACTGTAGAATGGTAAACAAAATAACACATTTTTTCTATAAATAAACAAAAGCAGAACAAAATTACTAGAGCTAGTTCTAGAGCAATGATTCTCAAAACGTCCTCCAAGAACCTGAGAATTAGTTAGAGACACGAATTCTGGGCCCACCCTGGACCAGCGGCCCTGTAGTCTGTGTTTGAACACGTCACCCAGGGGATTCTGGCACAGAGAAAGCCTAAGCATTACAACACTGGAGCACCAGGCCCGATGTGACCCTCTCTGTGGTAATCAGATCGGCACAACCCTCTGGGACAAGTGGATATCGCACTGACTGAGCTGAGGTCCTGGAGGGAGGCTGGATTCTGAAAGAGATGCAGAGGTAAGAGGAGGAGAAAGGCTCGTTTCCAGGGCAGGCTCTGCACGGAGACCCAGCCACTGGCTCCAACGGCCTTAGAGGGCCAACAGCTGTTGCTTTCTGAAGCTGCAAGCTCTTGAGCTTTTCTCTTCTCTTCATCGATCATTTCTACCTCCTTCTAGGTGGTGATGAAGCATCACTCACAGTTAGCCTTGATTTTATTATTCTTTCTGTACTGTCTCCACTGGAGACGCCAACTCCCTTCTAGCTGCAACCATTACCACAAAGAGTGAGATAAAGGCTTAAACCTGAGTTGAATCCTTCAGCTCTTGCTCACTGAAGAAACTTCCAACCTTATTTTCCTATTGACATTTACGCTATAATTCAATAAATATTCTTTAGCTCTGTGACAGCGGGTGCTTGTTACTCCAGATATCTTTTTGTCCCTGTAACTTTATAAAAAGAATCCCTTTTTCTTAGCTGGACACCAGTTTTAAAAAAAAAAAAAAAAACACTGAATTTTGCAGCTCTCTTGCAGATTGGTGTGAAATGGGACTGAGTTCAAGTCCGTAGAAATAAGCTAAAGTAGTAGCTTCCCAGAATATTCCTTCAAAGGGAGCTGGAACATCAGACACAGGAAGTTAAATACCACGTGGTTTCTCCCGTATGAGAAACCCAGTTATAAATAAAGAGTAAAACAAAAGCAGTCTTTCTGGAATAGAGGAAGAGGATCGGGGGAGGAGGAGGGAGGACAGTGGAAAAGGGGGATTAAAAACGATCAAGATGTGTTCTACAAGCGCACCGCTCCCTCAAGCCACTGTGAATGACGCGCATTGCAGACCCGAACCAATGAGCAATGGGAATTCGTACACACGCTCGGCCCCCACTTTCTTCAGCCTTTTCTACTCGTTGGCAATAACGCAGATGTGAACAGCTGGATGTAAGGCCATCATTTGGGGGGACAGCGACGTAGCCATGCGAATGGAGGTGGAATAAAGTGAGGGAAGTAGAGAGAGGGAGGCTGGGTCAGTCCACCGGGCTGCCCACCTCCATTCTGTTTCCTCAGGTTGTCAGACAACGTCCGTGTTACGCGGACGAGTCTCAGCCATGTGCGAGGCGCTGTGAGGTTACCGGGGACAGCGGCGAGAAGAGCGGGCACGGAGGCCTTGCTGAGCGCACTCCCAGCAAGGAAGAGGAACGGCAGACACGACCACTGCAGTGCCGCCAAGGGAGAAACGCGGGTCGTCTGCTTTCGATGGCAGTGGTGGTGGTTTTCTTAGTGCTGTCGTTCTGAAGCTGTCAGGCGTGAGCCGCGGGAGAGGGCAAATGAGTGAAAGTGGTCTTCAGCATCTCTGCCTCTCGAGATGGGTGAAAGGTGGTGCTGTGTGACAACGAGAAAGTCGAGTAAAGCAACAGCCCTGTAAGGAAGACCTCGGCTCGGACACGGAAATGGGCAGCGAATGGCTACGAAGGGCCTGTGTGCTTCATCGCCCATGACGGTGAGGAAGCAGTTTCCTAGGACCAAGGCAATCACTAACAGCCAACACGAACAGCCACTGGACAGAGATGGGGCGAGTCAGACTTCAAGTTGTCCAGGGCTGGGGACCAAGTCTTCAACGCATAGGCCTTAGGGGGACATGTCTGACCCAAACCACGACAACAGAGAACCAATGCACTTTGTCAAGAACTAGTTAGTACAGAGAATAGACTATGCATTTTTCTATATATCAGGGGTGCCCAGCAGGTAACAGTAAATATTGGAAGCCACTATTTTATTAAATTATTTAAATTAATAAATAAAAAGGAAATGATGGAATTTGAATAGCACTATTTTACAAGGAGTTGCTTGATCCGGGAATAGAAATTGAACATCACAGCTGCTAACATCACAAAGAGAGACAAGCAGGCATCGCAAAGTTTCTGATGAAAAGGAGGTGCCGCCCACAGCCCTGTCAAAGTCACTGAACCTGGGTCTCGCCCAGCTTCTAGATCCTTCTGCCAATTTGCAGAAATACAGCTGACAACAAACCATGTCAAGCTACACCACGAACATGAAATTGTCAAAATCTAGGCTATGAGGGACTCTTTAAGCCAGCCGGCCCTAGTTCCTCAAGAATTAATTTGTAAGGAAAAGAAAGAGATGGAGGGCAAGCCATTGAAGAGATCTTTAAAAACAGAGAAAGATGGAGAGCAGTTGAGTCAAAATATGAATGTCTCAAGATAGCACATTTGGACAAGGTAACTATTTTTCAAAAGCATAGAAAGTGGTTATTGTGACTCCCCACCGTGGCTACTTCTAGAAGGGAGGAATTGTACTGGGGGAACAGGGACTGCAAGTACTGTGGCTTCTCAGATACAAGTGCCACATTCCTGTTCTTGACCTGCGTGCCCTAGGCTAATTCATTAGTCTGCACATCCATTTTGTGTGTTCTTCGGTACCTATGCTTTATTTTACGATAAGGTGGTAGTTTAGAAAACATGCCAGAGCCTTGATAATCTATGTAAAATTCTCAGATTCATTGCACACACACACACCCAGAAGAAACACGCCATCTACCCATACCTTGACATCTTCAGTCCAACCTCTTTTCGTGGCTGCTCAGTGACAGTAAGCCCCGGGTGACCTGTACACTCTGGTTGACACACTCTTCTCCTAAAATCGGGACCACAGCTGCCCCTGGTCCTAAACATGGCAGTTTTCAGTTGTGTCGTGAGCCAGCATATTAAATTTTTTTCTCTCTTTTACCTTGGAATTGTCACATTCTCTCAGGGGGAGAACTGTGGCTACACAACTTAAACCTTTATTTCCTTGGGCCAGTTAAGAGCAGACACCATTCCTCGACATTACTGGGTTCTTGGAGCTGCAACTTGCAGGAGTGCTACCTACCCTGGAGAGGACAGCTACTTTGTTCCTGACAAAGCCTTTTCGTGTTGTTCCTTAAGCCTTAGTTCCCCTATACCAATCCCCAGAGTACATAAGTTTGGATTCCTTATTATCCTTAAGTCATGTAATTATCTCTTGCCTGGTGCTTCTACAAACCCCTGCCACCATAGGCACCACCACATTCGTGGGAAATGAACTTCAGTCTCTAGCCCAGCCTCAGATCATGAAAGCAGAATAATTAAACAGAGGGTGCCGTGATTGTTAGAACTCAAATATGCCACGTTTATCCTTTTAATAAAGTGGCACCAAATTACCTGGGGCCATGTCAGATGCCAGTTCAATGGCACATACTATTAGCAAAGGCTTGTAGAAAATGAAATCATTGAAAAATGACAAACTATAAGGTGTAGGGGAAGTGGGGAGGGTAGGGGAAAGGAAATAAGGGAAAAAGAAAAACATGAGAAAAGGAAAAATGGAAACAAAGTCTTTGTAAATGGGGAAGGAAGGAGGGGATGAAGGGAGGGCAAGGGAATGGGGAGAAACTGAGAACCAAGACCTGTCACGTAAAGGTGCAAGATCCCAATGATGAATGGAACTGTACTGCATACCTAAAATGTACCAATAAACTAATGAGGAAAAAAAGAAAATGACAAATGTGTGTTTGTGACAGCCAATGTGCTCCAGTGTAAGTCTCCACTGTGAGCTGCCTGCTACCATTTACGTCCAACCATGAGGCCAGCAACAGGCCTGACAGTAAATCAGGCAAACTCAATGCCAAGTGCACACATGATGTTTACTGTGCCAAAAGCACGGGCACCTGCTGGACAAGCACCCGTACCTGCTAGAAACACACAGAAATAGAGGGCATCTCGCCCACAAGACATGGAGGAGGTCGAGGCAATTTCCCAAGTGTGTCAAGTGGAGAAATTGCGGTACAGAAAGGCTTAGCTGCCCTCTCAAAGGTCTTACGAGTCTTCACCTTACAAATAGAACATTCATTTGTAGGCACCGAACACATTCAAATAAAGTGAAATTCAATTTGCCGTCTCTCACCCTTCATTCGCATCGCTGCAGCCTCCGTGGACCATGATGCCTCCGTGGACCATGATGCCTCTGTGCTTTGTACCCAGCCACGCTGCAATTTCTCTTTTGTTCCTCACATTCCCGGGTTTCATTCCCAATTCCCTTGGCGCCATGAGAACTGAATGATTTCTTTTCCCTGATTTTACTTTCCCTTCCCAGCTATAATGCTTCATTTTCCTAATGATGATTTGTAGCTTTCTCACTCACATTTTGTACAGACCATTTTGCCTTGTGATCCACATTTTCTTCTTCTCAGGACAGAACATTTTTCATACCCATAAATGCATTATGTCATCCAGACGAGCATTCTCTGTAAATACATATTTAGAGAACCACCAGAGTAAAATCACAAACTGAGACTTAAGTGGGGATTAAGAAAAGGAGAGGGGCTAGGGATGCAGCTGGTAGAGTGTAAGCTTAGCGTGCAAAAGACCTGGGTTCAATCTATGGCACGGCCACCAAAGGGCAAGAGGAGGGGAGGGGGAGGGGAAG
>NW_022900922.1:6088051-6121918 GCF_012274545.1 Fukomys damarensis | reverse complement strand
GCATGGCAGGGGGAGGGGGAGAGAGATCTGGATGGAATCACTTTTGTAATGGCTGTGTGGTCTACTAAAATGGTGTATATAATATATTGTGTATCTGTGCATACACTGACCCAGCAATTTTCACCCTAATATGCATGGTCAGAAAATAAATCTATGTGGATACCAAAGAAAGTAAGTAAATGTTATTTAATGAAGCACTGTTTATAAGAGTAAAGTCGATGGCTGGGGATTTAGCTCAGCGGTTCGGTGGCCTGCCTCACAAGCGGAAGGACCTGAGTTCGATCCCCCGCACCAAAAAAAAAAAAAAAAAAGTAAAGTCGAAACTTAAATACCATTCTCAAACATTAAGAAAGATATTTTGGGAGTGTAGTTTATGGTAGAGCACAGGCTTAACGTGCTCAAGGGCCTGGGCTCAATCCCAACACTGGGTGGGAGTAGGAGGTACAGTTGGGGGGCTGGTGGCATAGCTCAGTAGTAGAGGCTCAGCATGCACAAGTCTCAAGGTTCAAGTCCCAACACCAGAAATAAAAAAAAGGAAAATGGTCAGTTTCTAAATTGAAAGGTGAGAGAGCAGAGCTCAGAGGGACTCAGGACACACTGCCCCTTTATTTAAGCATATTGAAGAATGTAAATATATTTCTGCCATCAATAATAGTTTGTGCTGGGCATGGTGCTGCACGCCTGTAATCCCAGCACTCTGGAGGCTGAGGCAGGAGGATTGCTGTGAGTTCGAGACCAGCCTGGGCTACATAGTGAGTTCCAGGTCAGTCTCAACTACCTAGTGAGACCCTGTCTCAAAAAACCAAATAATAAAAATAATAGTTTGTCACTCCACAAATACCCAGGGAAGCATTTTGAACATAGTCAATGGTGGCCAACAGAAGCACAATTACGAGTATTTGGAGGAGGAAAAGTAAGCGATATGATGCATTCACCATGTGTCATATGTGACACAAACAGATATTGCCATCTATGTTTTACTGAGGCTGGTAGGATTAGGAAACAAAGCAGTGATTAATTACCTGTGGATAGGGAGGTGATCTCCAAATCTCTTTGTTTTTACCTACATTTTTTCTCCCTCTCCCTTCTCTTCCTCGTCTTATTCTTATCTTCGGTCTTCCTACTGAAGGTCAGGTGTTGTGCATGGTATTTACCTTTTCTCCTTGTCTCAGTGAGCCCATAGCCTGACTTAACTTTCTGTCCTAGATAAGAAGTCACAGAGACAAAAGAAAGGAAACGTTTCCCAAATTCACTCAGCCAGCAAGTGGCTGAGCTAGATTCAAACCAAAATCGGCTCAATAGCCCAAGCTCTTGACTATAAGTTATTTTCTACTACATCTAAAAATACAAAAGTGATTTCGTGTCAGGAGGTTCTCGAGAATGGCAGCAGAGTGTGGCTAAGTGCAGAACCCATGGGCCCAGCCTGCTGTGGTCCTGCCACTCCCTGGTAAGGTGACCATGGACAGGTCACCAGATGGCCAGTCTCAGCGTCCTTGTCTAGTAAATGTGACACCAATAGCACTTTCCTTATAAATTTTTAGGAAGATTGTATGGGTTAGAAATACTTAAAGGGCTTATTAGCATAATGTTTGACACATTGCACAATAATTATTCAATAAATGTATTCAAAAATATTCAATAGTGTGGAATACAAAACATAAAAGACAGTAATCAAATTGAGATCATATCACTGAAATCTAGTACTTGCTGGTACTAAGCTTCCTTAATATAAGATGCCCAAACTGACCAATGTTATTCTGAAGCACGTCACACTGGAATCTGCATACTATTTGTTAAATGTAATTTGTAAACATAACCAACATGGGAAGAAAAAGGTTGCTGATGAATTTGATTTTGCCTTCAATCATAGATAAGGCCCCGTGTTTATTAATGCATCCATGGATTTCTTACAAAAAGAGGCTTTAAGGATATAAATTCTTTTCTGGATCAAGGAAGTATGAAAGATTTCAGAAAAGAGTCTCAATTATCTCAAGGTAAAATAGTCAAGGTCTCCATGCTCAACAAAGCAGCAGCTAAGATACAGCTAAGAGATACCATTGAAAGTTCCTCCCTGTTACTATATAATTTTTAAATAGTTTTGTTTTAATAAGAGAATTTGAGGAACCTGAAGGAGGCAAATGATTCCACATGACCCGTTACTCTGAGGATTAGGAAACCCATCTTTCGAGTAAAATAGTGAAGATGATTACTCTCTACTCGTTTTGGTTCAACATGGAATTCCATTTCCTCACCGCGATTAAAATAGCTAAAGCTGACAACATGCACTTTAAACGCTGACCTCCTCAACTTCCCTTTCTAAAAAAGTAAAATAACATAAAACTAAAAAATAGAAAAACTCCCAATCTTCTCAGTGACAACCCTGAAGCTCCTTTACCCCTTTAGCAATTCTACTAATTATTCCTAACTCTTTCTTTCGACTTCTTTGTGCAAGTTTAAATCAAGTCGTTCTTTTGTGAATCTTTCGGTGTCTTTTCTCTTTCTTCCACATTAATAATTACTAGGCCAAATTTGACTATAAATACAGACCTTGTATCCAGTGGGAGCTTTCAACACCCAGATACTCCTTGTAATTCAGTATCATTTTAGAGAGTTTGTTCCAAAGGCTCAAGGAACTTAATTAACTCATATCTCTCCAAAGCAAACATTGTCTTCATTAGATCAGGAAAAACGCTTAGGATGGAGTAATGATGGTTATGAAAAATAATGTAATGCCCTTATATAACACAACATCCTGAATCAGACATTATCTTCTGGAAGACAGATTCAAGGGTCCTTCTAACCTGATATTATATTCGGTGACACTGGATTCTTCACCACCAGGTAACAGCAACTCATTAGGTGTAAAGCAGTTCATTTAAGTGCTGCCTCATGAAAACAAAGAAGCAACAAATGTTATAGTACTCAATAGACTAGGAGCTGTACTAATATTAAATAGACTGATTCCACACCCTTACTTCTTCCCGATGTAGGACCTGTGACAGCACTGATCCAATGTGACTCCAAAAACATTCTCCGCAGAAGGGAACTATTTTTTCTGGGTCTTGCTTAATTCTCATCCACACTGAGGTGCCTACTTCTTTCCAGACTTTTGTTCCAAGGGTTTAGTCTTTGCTTACAAATGTGTCCAAGATATAGGCTGTATGTTCAGTAATGTATGCTCAGCTGCGCTTCTTGTTGTGTGTTCTGGAAGATTCGGGACAAGGCTTTGAGGAAATGTGCTTCTCTAACCAAAGCTGCTTCCCTCGGGTCCCCTTTAAAGTTTTGTTTTCATCTCTCTACTATGGTAGTGAGAGCAGGGTTTAAGGCTTACTTTTACCAGGAAAACACTTATTTTCTAGCAGAGGAACTGGAAATGAATTGTTCATTTGAATAGTGCCATGGCATGCAATATATGGTAACACTGGTGTGTGTGTGTGTGTGTGTGTGTGTGTATGTGTGTGTCTGTCTCTCTCCTTCACACACAACACTCACATACACATTTACACCAGTCCTACTCAAGAAAATTATTGTCTAACCGTTCCAAGCTCAATGTCATGTGGGTTAAACATGATAAAAATCATCTAAGATTTCACGGTCATCTTTATATCTGGCTGACCAGATGTATAATGGGAACCATTCAGTAACATCACCACCACCATTATAAAAGAGAGCTTCAACCTACATCATGATCAATAACCACTCTTGTTTTAATTGTACAGCACCATCTGTGCTGGGAAATGATCCACTTCAAAACTACAAGTTTGAATTTTAAGAAACAGAAAAAAATTATTGTTGAATGTTTATAAATGAACCAACACTATGCACTTAATACAATAAAGTCATGACTATATAAGTTCTTTTCTGCTAAAAAAAATTTCTTTTCACAAGGTGTGTTAGTGCCCACCTGCAATCCTAACACTTGGGAAGTGAAGATAGGAGGATCACTAGGAGTTCAAAGCCAGCCTGGGCTAGTGAACTACATAGTAAGACCCTGTCTCATATATTTATAAATATGTGACATGCATGATATAGATGATATACAAACCTATGTCATTTAATGACAAGAGTACCTTTTATCCTGATGCTAGAGGTGGAAACTAGAGCCTTGCACATGCTAGGCAAGCACTCTTCCACTGAGCTGTATCCCAGCCCAAAGGATATCTAATGAGAGGTACATTGGTAATTGTTTCATGATAATCATAACATCAGCTTACACAAATGTAACATTTACTTACACAAACCTAGATAGTGTAGCCTATTGTGCACCTAGGATGTAAGGGATAGATAGGTAGATAGATAGATTATGATATATGATATGATATGACCTTTTGCTACTAGGGCCATGATAACAAAACAAGATTAAATCAAGCACAAGAGGGCCGGAGATTTAGCTCAGTGGTACCGCACCTGCCTTGCAGCACAAGGTCCTGAGTTCAATCCCCAGTACTGCAAAAACAAACAACAACAACAAAAAAAAAAGCACAAGAGAAAATTATGTGATCAAGAAACTCAGTAAACCTGAACTGTATGAAGCTGCTGCTTGCATAAGGCAGCACAGTCAAGTTTGTCTTTTGTAAGTAGGACTATACTTTAAAACCTCTAAAATAGCAACAAAAAGCTACAGTACAGTACATACATAGGCCAGCGACCCAGTCCTTTATTATCTCTATCAAGCACTACATATTACACAATCGTATTGCTGCACCTTCATGTGGCTGAAAATGTGGTTGCTTTTCACCAGTAACCCCACAAACACACGAGCAAGATGTCATACTGTGGCGTCACCATGGTCTCCACATCATGAGGTAACAGGAAGTACTTAGCCCCAGTATAGTATTACAGGACCATCACCATCAGTGTAGACCACAATGTCACTATGGGGTGTGTGGAGTCATTTTGTTCTCAAAGCAAGTATCTTGAAGCATAAGATATAGAGTTACACAGCTTCTAACCATTTCTGTTTGGATTTAATAATGCGTAGGGTATAAGATATGTGTTTTGATATAAGATAAGATGTATTTCATACATTGTTCTAGTTTAGTTCACACATACTTCCCTGTAAAGACAAGAATACATGTTGGAGAAGTATCTTACTGTGTATAATTTGGGCTGGGGATTTGGCTCAGTGGTTCTGCAGCCTGCCTTGCAAAAGCAAGGGCCTGAGTTCGATCCCCAGCACCACAAAAACAAAAACAAAACATTGAAAGTGTGTATAATTTACTATTATTCAGGTGTGGTGAGGGCCATAGATCAGGAAACAACTGCTACTTAAAAGATGTCTCAGAGAAGCTCCAGGGACCATCAAGAGGCAGAGGAAGAGGGAAGAGCCCAGGAAGTGGCATTCACTGTGGTATCCCCAGGAGGTAACCTGTGAGGCAGAGGACACAGGTTTAGGATAAGATAGTGCAAATAACTTTTGTGGGCTCTAGAGCATAGGAGCTCTCCCTGTAAAGATGTCCCTCCCTGTCTGGTACCTAGCTGGGCATGTAAGGTGGGTACACAGAGGCCCCGGGAGTGTCAGGGCCTCACAAAGGAAGTGTAGTGCTCTGGATTGGCTAACGTGTATATGTATGAAAAGGTGCTTTGCTATCTGTAGATATTAGCTAACCCTGAGAGGAGTGGTCCCTCTACTCATCATGAGCCTCAAGCTGTCCAAGTGTCACAATAAAGCCACGTTTAATACAATAAGGAAGAGTAAGGACATGGGCCAGGTGTGGTGGCACAGGCCCGTAATCGTAGCACTTCAGAGACCGAGACAAGAGGTTCACTATGAGATCAAGTCCAGCGTGAGCTACATAGCAAGTTCAAGGCCCGCCTGAACTATAAAACAAGACAGTCTCAAAAAAACCAAAAAAAAAAAGTGGGCCAGAGATTTAGCTCAGTGGTTCCACCACCTGCCTCACAAGAGAAAGATCCCAAGTTCGATCCCCAGTATTAAAAAAAAAAGTACATGAAGGTTGCCTGTAATGACGATGTTATTTCAGAACCCTGGGGAATAAATCTACAGGATAGAAGGAGAATATGGGCTTTTAGTGGATGGTAAATACGAATGAGTGCTACACATGCCCATACTTAGGGAGATGTAGGAGAAGGAAAAGAAAAAAGCAGTGATTCAAGATAATAAAATCCTTTCCTATAATGTGACAGTGAGGAATATTCTAGGCTACAGAATTTAAACCTAGATTCAGAGCTAAGATTGATACAACAGAAACTACAAGATCAAATACTGAGAAATAAAATATAAAACATTTGTTCCCTGAGAGCTGCTGGGCCTGCCTCTTCAGCACGGAGCAACAGAGGAGCACGAAAGCAGCAGGAGACCCTCTGGTGGGCCCACCCCTTTGGCCCAGCATGGCAGAGGAGCCCAGCTGCGTGGGCACCAACACAGGGGTGTTCATGCCCCCACCCCCTGCAAACAAGAGAAAGAGGGCCTCTCTGAGGCTCCTAGATGAAAATTGAAAGCCACTGGAAAAGTGAAGAAAATCTGCAATAAAGGCACAGCACACCGCCATGGTTGGTAAGTCAGAGGGACCAGCACCTCACATCAGAACCTGGTCTACCTTCAGGGGAAAGACAGCTGGAACCTGCAGTAGAACCTTGCAGAGTTCAACCCAACAGGAGGTCAGAGATCTCAACTTGGGCCTTGCAGCCAGAAATCAGTCTGAACCTCAGAGGCCAGCTGCTGGCCTGCTGAGACTAATTAAATTAGACCTGCACACTCCTGCCTGTGCTGTCTACTGTGTCAACAGAGGCACACCCTGAAGGAGGCCCTCTATTTGTATTTGTATTTTTTATTTTCAAAGTAGTATTTTTCTCTTATCTTTAATCATTTAAAAAATTTTTTTCTTTTTTCAATTTTTTACCTTTTCTCTCTCTCTCTCTCTCTCTCTCTCACCTTAATCTTCATTTCTCTCCTTTTTTCTTCCTGTTCCTATCCTTTTTCTTTCTTCTCTTTTTCCTTCTCTCAATTGCCATTAGTTTTAAAAGACAGTGATTATAGTCTCTAGCCTTCCTATTGCTGTTAGTTTGTTCTCTTCTCTTCAACAGCTTCCTAGAGTTTGTGTGACCTACCTGCATCCTCTGACCTCACTTCTAACCTTTCTCTACCCAATCTATCCCTCCCTCCCCAATTCCTTCTAAATCCCCATCCTGAAGGGTAAAGTTGCTATATTGAACAGTTTATTCACTATAAACATATTTTGGGCTGATCCTCGATTTTAATTTAATTCACACAGTTAAAGGTGATAGTTTAATGACGGCCACAAATTGTCATTTTCTAAGCTCAGCTTGATGCTTTTGTGTTGCTGATTGTATCACTTGGGCTGAGGTGTTGTGATTGATCTAATCAGTTGTCCTCCCTGGTATAATGAAAATGAGTTTGAATCAGAGATATTAAAGACTCAAAACCTAAAGATCAGCTATATCTGGAAGTTTGAAGTATTAACCCAGGAATTAAATCAAGGACGGTACCAACAACAAAAATAGAAATGAGAAGACATTTAAACAAGGCATAAACACAGACTTCCACCCCACCAAAGGTAAGCTCTGGGGAAAATGAAGTGGAAAAGTCTAACAGTCAACCATCTGGACACCCTGAACTCATAGCACAGGAAGTAACAAAACAGATCAATGAGGCTCTAGAAAAATTCAAAAAAGAAACAATTTCCCAGACAACCACAGAGATGTTGAGAAGAATTAAAGACATAATTAGAGACTCTAGAACAGCAACAGACAAAAAAAAATAGTTGAGCTCAGGACCATGATGGAAACCATGAATGCCCAGGATAGGAAAGAAATGGAATCCATGAAACAGATTCAAATAGATATCCAGGAGATTAAAAATTCTACAGAAAGCATTTGCAGCAGAATGAACAAATGTGAAGATAGAATTTCAGATATAGAAGCTAGGATTGTGGTCAGTGACCATGAAAAGAGAGACCTCTTGAAAAGAGTAAGGGATCATGAGAAATCCATCCAACAACTCTTAGATGATGCAAAGAAGAATAATATAAGACTGATAGGAATCCATGAAGTAGCAGGAGAAAGTACATATAACATAAAAAAAACTGTTCACAGAATTAATGACAGAAAATTTCCCAAACAGAGGGGAAGAATTTGACATACAGAGAAGTGAGGCATATAGGACTCCAACTAGCCACAATAAAAAAAAATCTACACCTAGACATATAATAATCAAGATCCCAGAAACCCAACAGAAGAACAAAATACTACAAGCACTGAGAGAAAAGAAATAAATCACATGCAAAAGAAAGCCCATCAGAATCACAGCAGACTTTTCACTACAAACCCTCAAGTCAAGGAGAGCCTGGAGTGAGGCATTTCAAGTCCTAAAAGAAAACAACCTCCAACCTAGACTGATGTATCCTGCAAAACTCTCTTTCAACATTCAATGGGAAATAAGATTTTTCCATGACAAAGAACACCTGAGAAATTTCATGAACACCAAACCAACACTCCAAACACTTCCAAACAATATCCTGGAAAAAGAAACTGAAAGTCACAGCACCATAAGGCCAACAGAGCAAATATACCCGGCAAGGCAAGAAATTAAAGGGAGAAAAGGAAAAACATTTATCTCATGATAGTAAAATAAAGGTGTATCACCAATAAAGACTGACAACCAATTACCCTCTGTTCAATTATAGATGTCTGAATCTATGGTTTATTTTTAAAACTTTATCTATTATAATTTACATAGTGAAGAATGACTCTTCCAGAATTGTCAGCTTATATTCCCATGACCTCGTGTGGAGTTCAAGATGAACTGGTGAGATGCAAGGAAGGTAGGACATGGGGCTCCAGGTGGGTGAGCACCCAGCTCTGGAGTGGTTGTAGAGTCTACTCTTGACTTCTCCATTCCCACGGCAACCACCTGAAGTCACTAATCTCTCTGGACTTCAGCAATAAAATCAGGGACTGAAAGTCCTACTTTACAACAGTGTTATGGAACTTAAAAATGATCCTGCAAATAAATCATGCAGACTAGTGTGTGGTGCATAGAACTGCTCAATCTGCTTCGGCTCTATTTGTATGACTAACATCATTCCAAAATCCTTGCAAGATTACCTATGTCTTAACTAGGAAGCTCATAAATCTTTCATGTGATAAGCATATTAACTTAATGAAGAAGTAGCCCTGATAAAAGTTAATGGACCAGTCCAAAGTCAAATGCAATGGGGCAAATATGAACCCAGAAAGAAGAGACTGATTATAACATGCCACCCCACTGGGCTAGGCACTTGACACACACTGAAGTCAATGAATGATGGAAACCTAAATACTTCTAAGAACAAAACACAAAAAACCAAACAAACTGAACAGTACAGACAACACCAGGTATTATATGTCTGTGTGTGCCTCCCTAAACAAGAAGAAAATAAAAGATAGACAATAGAAAATAGCAAGGTGAGGACTGGGGATTTAGCTCAGTGGTTCCGCCACCTGCCTTGTAAGCACGAGGTCCTGAGTTCAATCCCTGGTGCGAAAGAAAAAGAAAAAAACAGCAAGGTGGATCTTTAGCACGTGCGAAGGGAACGGAGAGATGGAGGTAGGAGAGGAAAAGGAGATTTTCAAAAGGGGGAGGAAGGGGCTGTGAAGTGCTGTGTACCTGCGCCAAGTCTCTAGGGTAAATGTGACCACCATGCACTACAAACGTGTATAAAATATATACGGGGGGTCCAAGAGATGAAGGGAGGGGTGCGGGAGGTTAAAAAACGAATTTTTAAATGTCTTGTACATATGACAACTCTTCGCGGTGAATGTAGTCACTATGTGCTACAAACAATAAATTTCTTTAAATAGGGCTGTGGATTTAGCTCAGTCATGCCACCACCTGCCTTGAAAGCGCAGGGTCCCAAATTCAATCCCCAATACCAAAAAATAAATAACGGATATGAGATAACACTATTCACACACTAAAATTCTAAAAACTGCCCCTACCAAATGTTGTTGAGTACGTAGAATAACTGAGACCCTAATACTGGTACAACCATTTTGGAAATCAGTCTGGCCATTCTTCTAAAAATTAAACATGTACATTCAATATAGCTCTACCATTCCCTGTCTAGATATTTCCCCCAAAGGAATAACAGAACATTCTTACACAAAGACTGCTACACTAATATTCACTGTACTTTTACTTCCACAACTACAGTGTCTGGAAACAGCCAGTGGCCAATCAACCCATAGGCAAACAAATGATAATCTCTCCGTACGGCAAGAGATAGGTCAGCCAAACAAGGGCTGGACTCCTGATACATGCTGGGTGGTTGGCTCTCTAAATTCTGGGGCAGAATGAGAAAAGCTGTCCAAAAAAAGAGCCCACAGTATATTCCTCCACTTCAAACCATTCTAGAAAATGCAGACACATCTATCATGAAAGCAAACCAATCTTTCTGGCAGGGAGGTGAAGGAGAAGAGGCACAGAGAAACTTTGTGGGGTAACGGGCTCGGTTCTTGTGTTTCACTGATGCATGCCTAGATTGGAACTCCTCAACTCATAAGCTGTAAATATGTGAGGCTTATGTGTGTCAGTTATACTTCAATGAAGCTGTAAGCCTGTTTTAAAAAAAGAATACTTATAAAAGAGCAAATAAAAGAAAAAATCATCAGTTTTTTCTGTCTTCTTTGGGTCTCAAGTATAAACAATAATATTTTTAAAACTTTAAGATAGATGCTTTAAAATACTGATTTTTAGAGATGGCTTCATAATTCTTGGCATTCTAAGGGGGGAAAATTCTTGTAAATTAGTTACGATTTATTTGAAGTCCTTACTACATAAGAGAATGTACATTGCATCGAAACAGATAAAAACACACATTACCTCATAGTGACGCGTAAACAGTGTGGAAAAGGTACTTCCTAGGAAAAACATCCCCATGCTTTAAGGGAATCATTTACTTCCTTCTAATCTCTTTAGGGAACCAGCGTGACCATGGAGAACGGCTACACTTCCAGGCCCGTTATACATTTAGTAGGGTTCTGGCGCCATCGTGTGGTAACAAGAGAGAACACAAATGTTAGATGTGTCAAATAGGAGCTAATACAAGGTAAACGGCTGTCAATGGTTACAATTATCTAGAGATTAGTCTTCTTTAAAAAGCTTTGATCTGTAACACAGATGTGATTCAAGTGCTTCTCAAATTTTACTCCGCATAGCAATCACCCAGAGAATCAGGTTTCAGTGCAGTCTGAACAGAGCCTGGGGGCAGGGCTTAGATTCTGCAGGACTCAAACCAGTCCGTGCCAGATGCAGACCACACCCTTTGTAGCAAGAGCTTACAAGACAGTAAGGAGAGCTGGAAACAAATTTTTAAGAGTGGACTTTAATACTGAGATGGGCCAGGATTATAGCTCAGTGGCACCGCACCTGCCTGGCAAGCTCAAAGTGATCAGTTTGATCCCCAGTACCGGAGAAAGAAAAAGACAAATATCGAACTAAATCTAACAAAGAATTTAATGTTATATTATGCACATATACACCTAATTTTTTTCAATTGACATATTTTTTGGCCCATAAGTCAATTGTTTTAGGGAACTGGCACATACTATAGACGGTATCTGGAGCATTGGATTTCCCACCTCTCTACTCTCCCCTCTATCTCTCTGCTTCCTACCATCTTTCCTTTATTTTACTCTTTATTCATGTCTTGGTTTTCTCTAATAAGAGAAACCCACGGGCCAGGGATTTAGCTCAGTGGTTCTGCTGTCTGCCTCGCAAGCACAAGATCCTGAGTTTATCCCTGGTACCAATTTTTAAAAAAAGAGAGAAACGCTGTGATGTTTAAACTTGTGTATCTGTACGTCATCTTTGACAAAGGAGCCGACCATCCCCACTGGAGGAAAGACAGCCTCTTTAATAAATGGTGTTGGAAAATCTGGATCTCAACCTGCCAAAGATTAAAACTAGACCCTTATCTCTCCCGTGCACTAAATTAAAATCCAAGTGGATGAAAGATCTAAATATTAAAACAGAAACACTGAACTTGCTGGAAGATAAGTTAGGCAGAACTCTGGAAGACATTGGCATAGGAAAAGACTTTATGAACAAATTCTCAGTAGCATGGGAACAAGCAGAATCAACAACTAGGATCTCATCTTATTAAAAAGCTTCTGCACTGCAAAAGAAACCATCAACAGAAGTAAGAGACAACCTACAATGTGGGGAAAATTTTTTTACCAGCTGCTGCTCAGACAAAGCACTATTATCTAGAATATATAAAGAACTCAAAACAATCAGTCCCCCCAAATATAAAGACCCGATTCAAAAATGGGCATCTGAAATGAACAGACATTTCTCAGACAAAGAAGTAAAAGCAGCAAGTAAATATATGAAAAAATGTTCCACATCACTGGTCATTCGAGAGATGCAGATGAAAACAACACTGAGATTTCACCTCACCCCATAAAGAATGGCTGATATCAAGAAATCACACAATAACAAATGTTTACGGGGTTGTGGGGAGAAAGGAACCCTTCTCCATTGTTGGTGAGAGTGCAGACTGGTGCAACAACTATGGAAATCAATATGGAGATACCTCAAAGAGCTGGGACTAGAGGTTGCATTTGACCCAGCCATCCCTCTGCTGGGTATCTTTACAAAAGAATTAAAAGAATCATACCACAGTGATATATGCGCTCCTATGTTTATAGCGGCACAGTTTGTAATAGCTAAAACTTGGAAACAGCCCATTTGCCCATCAGTTGGAAAGTGGATAAAGATGTGGTTTTTCTATAAAATGGAGTACTACTCAACCATAAAGAATGAGAAATTAGACTCATTCATAGGAAAATGGATACATTTAAGGATATACTCCTAAGTGAAATAAATAAGTCACACATGTGTAAATATAGAATAGTTTCTCTGGTGTGAACAAACTATAATAGTACACAAGATCTTAATGAGGTAATTAACAATATAAAATAGGAAGAAAAGGGCTAAAGGTGTAGGGAAGGTGGGAAGGGTAGGGGAAAGGTAATAAGAGAAAAAAATAGAAAATGAAAAAATGGAAATAAAGTATTTGTAAGTGAGGAGGAGGGGTGAAGGGAGGGCAGGAACAAGGGGAAAAAATGAGAACCAAGACCCGTCATGTAAAGGTACAGGATCCCAATGATGAATGTAACTGTCCTGTATACCTAGATTGTACCAATACACTCAATGAGGAAAAAAAAATAAAAATTAAAAAAATGAATAAACTTGTGTGTCTGATTTATTTTGCTTAACATAATGGTCTCAAGATCCATGCATTTTTCTACAAATGACTGGAATTCACCTTTCTTTATGGCTGAGAAGTGCTCCGTTGTGGATGGGGGTCACATTTCCTTAATCTGTGCATCTGTTGGTGGGCATCTAGGCTGTTTCCATAGTTTGGCTTCTCTAAATTGTGCTTCTATAAACAAGAGTATGCAAGTATCACTATAGTATGATCGAGGTGGATAGAAGAAATAAAAACTAGGCAGAAAGGACACAAGAAATTGAGATTTTAAAATTGTACTTAACTGCAGCATCAAGACACAAAAGTTACTCAAGCCTTTTTCTCTACCAAAAACTCATTCCAAAAAGTTCCTGAAGGTCTTACAGACACAATAAGCCTGTACACTGGGCACTGGACATATCCTTTTCACCTGTAAGTCGTGCTTCCTCCACCCTTGAGGAAACAAGTTAGTGGGCAGCGGACCTCAGGTTCAAACACAAGTAGTTAACTCACATTCTTACATAACCTGCCAGATGGGTAACCTGACAGACGGTAAGAACACACATCCTAGATGGCCCATCTTCTTTGTGTGACAAGGCCTCACTATATAGTCCAGTCTGGCCATGTACTCATGGTGATCCTCCTGCCTCAGCCTCCTCAGTGTTGGGATTACAGGTGCGAGCCACCTCACCCAGCTAAATCACCCATCTTGGAGACAGCCCCAAGCCCTCTTAAGTATACCCAGCTCCGACTCATAATGGGTCACATTTTTTTCTCTTGAGTGCATCCTATGTCTTCTCGTGCCTTACTGACGTGTCCTGAAAATTCTTTTTCTTCAGTGTGAGTCGGCAAACCTGCAAATCTACTCTACAAAAGCTGGGAGGGGGTCCTAATCTGAAGGCCTCTCAGATCTAGCCTGGTGACACGAGGACCTTAACTTCTTCAGGAAAACACCCAGGAGAAATGCAACTGGATCGAACAGAATTTCTATCTTCAGTCTTTTGGGAATCCCCGCGGTCATCTCCATGTGGCTGGACTGGACTCCTTGGCAGTGCCAGCAGCAGTTGTCTTTCCAGAGTGCAGAGCTCATCACATTTGCCCCACGTTTAGTTCTTCTCAGAAGGACTGGAGGCATCCCGTGCGGCAGGTACAGAGATTCTGAAGGTTCCCATAAACTCATATAAAAGTTACATAAGACCCGGGGATCTAGTTCAGTGGTTCGGCCGGCTGCTTCACAAGCACAAGGTCCCAAGTTCGATCCCTGGTACCAAAAAATTTTATGTGAACACTCACAAAAACTGTAGCTGGGCGTGGTGGCGCACGCCTGTAATCCCAGCACTGGGGAGGCTGAGGCAGGAGGATCGCTGTGAGTTTGAGACCAGCCTGGGCTACATAATGAGTTCCAGATCAGTCTCAACTGCATAGTGAGACCCTGTCTCCAAAACACAACAGCAACAAAAAAAACTTATTTCTTTGAAATTGCTTTCTGACTCTGTACATATTTTCCAAATTCCAAATTTACCTAGCTTGCTAGGAAAGCCGAAGAAGAGCCTGGCATGTTCCCATATAATAAAAACGGAGGGGTTAGGAGCACAGCTCGGTGGTATGGCACATGCTTCGGATCCTCAAGCCCCTGGGTCTGATTCTTAGCACCATTTCTTTAAAGTGGAGATGTGCACACAGGTCAGTTGGCATTGCTGAAAACTATTCCATACTGCAGGCAGGCGTGCATGCTGGGGCCCTGATTGCACAATGAGCAAAGAACAGACCCCTGCCTGTCTTTTCAGATCCCGAGACCTGCTGTGGTTGTGCAGCGCAGTGCGTCTGGAAGGCCTGGAAGAGGAATCCGGCATCTTCCCTCGTGAACACTGCTCCGTCTGTCCTGCTGTTTGTCGCATGAGATGGGCCCTCTGCAACCTGGTCCCAGTCTTGAAGCAGTGATATGGGGCATCCTAACTGGAGCCAAAAGGGAGGGAGGGTGGGAGAGAAAGGGAAATCAGAGAGAGAGAGAGATGGAGGAAAATGTCGTTTGAAACTGACATCATTTAAAACTTTCTTTTGTTTTAGTACCGGAAATTAATACAGAGGCGTGGCCATGCTAGGCAAGTGCTGTACTCCACCACTGGACTTCCCCGCCAGCCTTCGTTTAACACTTTTGTAACATTATAATTCAATCGAGCTAAATTTCTTTCAAAACATAAATCACGCAAAGAAATAAATTTTACTTGAGACTCAACATAGCTAAAATAAGTTCCACAGAGCAAGAGCTGGGTATTTTCTATTTCGTTGCCTTAAGCAAAACAATTTGGTGGTCACCCGCCGCCTGGGTGTTGCAGTCCACGCCTGGGGTGTGAGGGTGGGACAGCCCACGCTAACAAGCCCAGGCCCCACCCAGCTTGCTGCGGAGCCTCCACTTCTGCAGCCCAAGGAAAGCAGCCCAGGGCTATTTTAAGTGCTCTTTCTCTTCCTCCCAGGCTGGCCTGCTCTTTGGAATCTGCCCAAAGCAGCCCAGATACCGGAGGAGTCCCAGGGGTCAGGTTGTCTGCCCAGCGCCACTTTCCAGCTTTCTCTTCTCTGGCCATACAAGGAAGTCGAGGGCCCCAACAGTACGACTAAGTCAGCGACCCAAGGGGGCGGGAGGCCCGGGGAGGCAGAGGCTGGCCTCTGGGGCCAGCTATCCCACCGTGATTGGTCTGATAGCGTCCTTGAGTGGGCAGCCACCGACTCCCGCTCATGAGCACTTCAGTGGCCCTGCTCCCTGAGGAACAGAGTGGGCTCCAGGTTGGAGAGGCGGAAGCGGACTGATAACACCGTCAGAGCCCTCCTTCCTGCCTGCCGCGAAGCTGTGAGACCACCGGTCTGTCCTGGAGGGGAGGCGGGGGTTCCCAAATTTATCTTTCATACAAGGAAGTGTGAGGACCCATTGCCACGCAGATTGAAGCCGGCCCTGGAATGTCACCAGGATAGATCTAAGTGGAGCTTTTACTTTTAAAAGTGGAGAGTAAAGAGTGGAACAGCTAGAGGACAGTCATATTCTCTAAACAGAGCTGCAGTGCTAGGGTTACCATAATTATTCTCTCTCCAGGACATTTCTAGGTCAGAGTATTCAGACCCTGGACAATCACCCCCGGTTCTTAGGACAAGAGCGATGAATTGCTTCTCTCTCCCTCTCTCCTCTTCCCCCCCTCCCTCTCTTTTACCTTCTCCATCTCCACCTGTGCCGCTTACTTTTCTCTCACTGCTGAGACAAAATACTCAACACCCAAAGTGAGAGGGGAAGAGGTTTATTTGGCTCACAATTCGCAGAGGCTTCAGTCCCTAATCGGCTGGTTCTGAGGCTGGGATGGCAGACAAGCATCACAGAGGAGAAACAGCAAGGTTCACAGGAGGCAGCAAAGGTAACAAGAGTTAACAGCGTCTCCAGCCCCTGTTATCTTATTCAGACTACTCAGGGCGGGCAGCACTCACACCCTAAATCCTAGCGCCCTTGAGCCTAGCATTGCATCCTGAGTCAACCCCAGCTTTACACAAGCTAGATCAAGCCTATGACCGCATTGGGGGCCTTGGGGGGCATCTAGACCCAAGCCATAACACCACCCTTGACACACTGGTAGCTCTCTGACCTGTGCTGGTTTAGAGATTTCCTGCCCACCTGCAAAGCCTATACTACCCGATGCTATTGCATTATTCCTATAATTTCAAATCCTCAGAAATTAAGAAAAAAATCTATAAAACCACTAATTGAAGAGGGAGACCTTACAAAAACAATACCATTTCGTTTTCTTATCCCCGCTTCTTCTTCGCTGTTTTTAGATCTGAATCCCAGGAAGTTCAAAGACAAACGGTCAGCAAGTACAAGCACCATCCCGACTGGCGCTACGCACACATATTTCATTCACCCTACTTTACACATGCTTTTATTTGCCTAGTTTTTGGCTTCCTTACTTTAAAAAAAAAAACTGAGAATAAAGTTTAAATAGAAAGTTTCTAAATCTCCCATTTGGGTTAAAATTTTGGAGCCAAACCATATCCGGTCAGGAAGCCGAGAGTCAACTGTTCTTCCTTAGCCCGGAATCAAGCAGCATGTTGGGAGAAAACAAGGACTTCTCAGGTGCTGCTCCCAACCGGAGCACCGGGAAGACTAAGGCACCTGAGCTGGAGGCCGCGATCAAGTGAGGCAACAACAGGAAGCGGGGCTGGTTCCTCGCCCAGCTGCTGGATTTGAGGCCACGGGAAAGGGGTGTGGGCCAGCACCTCTGAGACGCTGGCGGCAGGAGAATACGACGACCAGGTACCAGCAGAACACAGCCGATGGGTCCTCCCCGGCTCTGCAAAACCGGGATCCTTGGGCTGAACCTCGAGTCTCATTTAGTCTGGGTGTTGCTGGCTAACGAGAGTTGTTCGTTATTTTGAGCATTGCCACTTACCTGAGGTTTCACTCATTCTAACAGTTCTGCAATTCCAACAGTTCTTCTTAATATTCCTAATTAACCAAACTCCCCAGAACCGGTCCATCTTCCAGGCTAGAAGTCCTACTTCTTGGTCTCCAGCCCTCTCACATGAGGTGCGTACGCATCTCTGCTGATGTCACATGTAAAAGTAGATTCTGGTCATGATCACACTCACCTGTACATGAAAGCAAAAGAATAACACACTCATGCATGCACACCTGCACATGCACACCCATGTTGGGGGGACAGGGGCACAGACGGGGACAGAGAGAGACCGAAACCCAACCCAGGATAATGGGATTACTTTGCTTAGCCTACTGACCCTGTTTGGGGAGGGTGGCGTAAGTGTGGGGTCATTTCAGGCACAGCATTAGAATCCCTCAGTTACTCACTTTTGTGATTAATAATGACCTTCAAGCCATAAGATTATAATTGAGCCTTACTTGAACATCACGGAAAAGCAGAAAAGAGAAGAATTCCCTGACTACAGCTAACTACCCAGATATACATAACGTTGCCTTAGGTAAATTCAGCTGTGCCCCAGAAGGATCTCTTCTCTCTTAACTCCACTGTTGGAAAAAGAATTCCCCAAGGTCCTGAGGCATCATGAAATTAAAGGACACGTGACCCTGACATTGACAGGTACCCTTAAATGACTCCAAGGTAGAAAGCTTTGTGCCTTCTGAGGTAGTGCTCCCTCTGGTGGGCTGATGGGAGGCCTGGAAAGGGCTCCGGCCCACCAAAGGACCGACACTCAGAGGAAGGGGAAGGGAGAAGAGAAAACTCTCCAACCAGTGTCCATGGGTCGCCTCACTTACCCGTCTCTAGACATTTTCACAGTGAGTCCCCATCAGGGAAAAAACAAAAAGCCTCGTGAGTACATGGATATTTCTTTGGTAAGAAATTTACATGTACGAGAATGCCAATGTGTTTTGAATATTACAGAGAACACATGAAGACAGAAATTAGAGCTTGAGATTTAAAAAGAAAAGTGCTCTGCCCTCCCTTTGAAGAGCCCTGCTCTTCATCTCATCTACGAAGAGAGCGACGAACCCCTCACCAGCTCCGTGATCCTGGTTCCTCCCTGCAAACCTTTTCCTCCGGGCTATGGACAGAAGCTCAGAAGCTAACGTAATGAGGCCCCTGAAACTGTGCACCCTTGTGCATTTGTGCTCTTTTCTCAGAAGCAGACCGAATACTCCAAGGAGATTTGGGCCCAAAAAGCTATAGCCGTGGCCGGCAAAACCCACCTCACCCGGGGCCGTGGACTGAGTACGGCCCGCCAAAGTCCCGTTGAAATCTGACTGCCCTTGTGAGGTCCCGGGAGGGTGGAAACGTGACCCTATGCAGGTGCTTAGTGTGGCCTTCAGTGGGGGGCTGGGCTTGAAAAGCTCATCACAGTGGAGCTCCACGACTGAACGCGAGAGGCCTTGGAAGAAGAAGGATGGAGAAGAGAAGAAACAAACAAGCACACACGCGCACCCGTCCTGCCCCAATTCCAGATTCTGCCAGGCAGAAGGCCATTGCACAAGGTGCCCCTCCGCTCTGGGCCTCCAGAATCATGATCCCAAATTAGCTTATCTAATAGCGTGCTGTTAGCAACAGAAAAGAACACACAGGGCATGGTTTGCTGACTTCCAGTCTCCCCAGCCTTCTGACGCAAGCTACTCAGGCCACTTACTGAAAATGAATCCAAGGCCTCAAGCATGCTAGGCAAGGGTTCTAACACTGAGCTACACTCTCAGCCTATTTTATTTTTTATTTTGAATCGGGGTCTCACTAAATCGCCTTAGCGGGCCTTAAATTTATAATCCTCCAGCCTTGGCATCCCAAACTGGCGTGTACAACCATACCTGGCTTCAGCAAGTTCTTCTTGTAGTTCTCTGTTCAGCTGTGACCCTGATCATGGCCAGAGCAATGACAGATGCAGACTTCAAAGGCTTTCCCAGGCCCTCAGACTGCAGCCACTCACTAAGAGGTGGGGTTTGGGACCACCCAGTTCTCTTAGTACCTCTCCCTTCTCCCCGTTGGGCCTAGTGGAAATGCACTGTAAATCATACAGCACATGTAAGCCTTGCTGTGTACTGAATTGTGTGTCCCCCTCCCTCAGGAAGCCCTAACCCCTAACATTACTGCTTTGGATCTAAGGCTTTAAGGAAGTCATTAAGGATAAATGAGGTGATAAGAGTGGGATCCTAATCCAATAGGTATCTTGTCTTTATAAGAAGATCCCCCCTTCCTCTTCCTCGCTCTCTCCCCCCCCCTCTCTCTCTGTGAGAGATGTGCACTGTGGCCATGTGTAAGCTGGGAACAGAGCTCTCCTCGGTCAGTTTACCGACATCCTGCCTTCAGCCTCCAGAACTGATACACCAAAGGCCGTCCTTTAGAGGCCACTCAGGCTGTGGTATTTTGTTATGACAGCCTGAGTTTATTACTACAATTCTATTCTCCAGAGCTAAGATCAGTTATGAATCTCTTTTATATAAATGAGAACAAGAGAGCCTGTTAAATCCAGCCGGCTCCTTACCCTAGGTCATACAGCCCATAGAACAGCCAAGTCTCTCTACAAAAATCCTAGGCTTTTGCCCTGGCCCATGATCCATGCAACTAAAGTTGTAAATGAAGAATTCATGTTTTCATTACTGACAGACAATTTTCCAGAGCAGAAATGAACAAGAACAGATGTGCGTGGAGAAGAAAGGACACGCAAGTGGGCGCTGTGTGGTGTGGAGATGGTCCCAGGATTCTGTCCCTCCTGGCCTGCTGTCTGCATTGTGCCTCCACCCACCATACACAGGAAGCCAGGCGAGGAAGCAGCTTCACACCCCGGCTCTGCAGAGCTGGCTTCTCAACAGTGCAGCTGCCAAGAAGAAATGAGGGTTCTGAGTCGTGGCGAAGCACAGAACTGGGGCTGGAGCCGGTGGGAAAATGTCGTTGCTCAGACAGAGGGCAGGGGCAGCGATCTCACAGGGAGACACAGAGGAGGAGACAGACGCTTGGGGGCAGGGTTCTCTGTGACCAGAAAGACATTCCCCAGAGAAGAGAAACAAATCATTCAGACAGGACAGACGCCAGGGCATAGAGCGAGAGGTTTGTTCAAATTACATTTCCAAGTGTAGTTTGACCTGAAGTCAAAAGAGAACCCATTAGTGACTCTCGTGAGCATCCACACACACGTCCACACCACACAGGACCGCGCTCGAGTCCTTCTGCCATGACGCCCCCATGTCACACCCAGCAGGGCAGCTTCTGTGCGCTCACTGAGGAGAAAGGACGCCCCTTCTCCAGACTGCAGGGACATCCGCGCATCTCTCCGAGGCTGACAGAAAAATCATAAAACCATAAAGAACGGAGGCAATGAACAATCTAATAATGAAAACCAGACTTTGTAAAAGAAAAATCTCTGTCTGGAATCTTCTTTTTTGTTCTACAATCAGAAATTGGACCTGTCAAGCTCAATTTAACGGCAAAAACTGAGACGAGAAAGAAAGTGATTCCACCTAATAATGGTGACACTGGGAACTCTGTGTTGTTCTCTTCCAGGTGACTTAATGGGGGGGCCCCAGATCCCAGTGGTTTCCACAGTCTGTTGTGCTCACTGGCTAAAGAGCTTTGCGTTAGTTCCTTACTCCATGCCAACTGCTGTTCTAGGTATCCTGAGCAAGTCAGCAGGACTCTGGGCACTGGGGAGCTCAGGTGAAGCTATAATTGTCTGAGTGAGAATGTGCCGAACAGCACGGAATAAATAAGCTAAAGGGAGCTTGTGTCAAAGCATTTGAAGAACGGACCCAATCTCGGAAGAACTTGGTGGGAAAGAATCTCATTTCGGGACAATGACCTTCAGGTCCAGGTCCAGGCAGTGTCTGTGTGTCCCAAGCACTGAACTACATCTACAGGGAGATATATATGCTCTGTTTTTCCAGGCTGTATTCACACAACACTTTGAAAAGAGCAATGGTAGGTTCCAATTTCAGTCTTTCCCCAAGCAATTCCAAATGGTGATAAGGGATAACAGAAGTAGGTGCAACAATAAAATCCTAGGTCCAGACAATTATTTTCTCACTTACGTATAAAGAAAGACCCTCTTGCTAAGTGCAAGGATCAGATGCAATTGTACTGCAGCCTTCATACTGGATGATCGGATCTTTTGACCCAGAGACGGTAGCAACAAAAATGGACCAAATATTTCAAACACATGTGCTTCTACACAGCAAAGATATGGGCGGGGGGCCTGAGTGGGAGGGACCGCAGCAGGAAGGAGTCACCAGTCTGTCCAGAGAGTGACCAAGTTACTTGGAGAAGTAAGGTAGCAGCGGGTTTTTACTGATTTGCTAGGATGGGCCAAAGTCCAGTAATTTCCGCTGGCCAGGGACACAGTTCTAAAAGATGTTTCTTCTTGTGATGGATTTGGACCACCAGGTGGTCATGGACAACTTGTCCTAGAAGCTGTTGAATTTTCCAGTATCATCCTGAGTAAAACATCTCAGCCTGTGGAGTCTGGGCCCTGAGATAGAGTCAAAGGATTTCAAGTGCTCAGGCTTTTGTGGCTTCTGAAGAAGCACAAGGGTGGGAGCAGAAAAAGAGAAAGACAGACAAGAAAATATAGACCAGCTCACACGGGCAATGGGCTAAACAAACCCTGCATTATGGTCTTAGACTAAGCATTTGTAAATGATCAACATGCAGAGCTGGGAAGAATCTGACCCAAGCCACAGGACAGAGAAGGGGACAGATAGAATACAAAGACGGCAGTGCTGAGCCTTTTATCCCAGCTTGGTCACCTATCAGATCCCCGTAGGGCTCAAGGGAAGGGCTACTGTTCTCAGAAAAAGCAGCCTCAGGTTCCAGGGAAGCAACCTAGGCAGCTGTTATCAGAGCCACACATCCGAGGTGCTATCCACAGCACAGCTGGTGGGGAACACTGAATGCACTGCCCAGCTGTATGACCTCCAAAATTAGTGATTTTAATTTGACTAAAATCATGTGATGCCAGAGGGCTAATTTAGGGGTCCTCTTGGAAACGATTTCTAATTTCATGTACACAAACATTTTGCTTCTGTGATTTTAACAGGGTCTCGTGACAGGTCTGCTGAAACATTCTGTGGTTAAAAGGGGTAATGGTTGATTGCATTTGGGGGCTTACATGCTGCTCCCCCATGACGGTCCCTTACTGTGTCCGCATCAGGTAACACACGTCCCTCTGGACTTTGTCCTCTTTTGTCAAAGGGAGAGTAGATTATGTGCTCCTAAAGGTCCTTTCCGGGTCCCTGTAAGTTTACAGGAGGACACAGTCACTTAGATATTAGGGAAAGTACCATAAAAGAAAGGTAAGAGGTGTGTGCAGTATCTGCTGCGTATGGTAGAAGACTCAAGCCAAGGGTGGTTCACACACAAGAAAATCAATCCTTCCACATGAAAGGGGTCTGATCCTCACCTATCCAGCGGATGCACAAAGTCATCAGAGCACCTGGCTTCCCTTACCAATTCCCTCTGCTGCCCTCACGGACAGGGGTTGTATCTGCGAAATCACCTCATGCTCCAAGGTGTTGACTTTGTTCCTTCAATCTCATCTGCATTCCAAGCAGCAGGAAGACGACAAAACAAAACCAAAAAATACCTATCATGCTTGTAGTCTTTAAGGAGTATTTCTGGAAGTCCTGCTCAATGACACCACTTGCATCTCATGGACAAAAATAAGAGTGAGATGGTTGTATCAACCTGCAAAAAAAAAGGCTGGGGCATATTTTGCTAGTAAGGGAGGGAAAACGGACTTGAATTGTTCATCCCTGGACACATGGCATCTTGGTTGAGCCTTGAAACATGAAGGTGGTACTCATGGGTGGCCAGGGAGAATAACAGGAGGGGGAAGTCAAAGACAGACTCAGGATATGAAGAAATGGCCCTTTGCCTTACAAAGCCTTCTCATTAGAAATTCCAGTGTCATAGGACACACTTGAATAAATAACGAACTGGGCCAGGGTTTTAGCTCAGTGGTTCCAGTGCCTGCCTCACAAGGTCGAGTTTGATTCCCGATATAAACAAAACAAAACAAAACAAATAGCTTCTCTGGTGTGAAACACTGAAAGTGTAAATAGGTTCAAATGGTATAACTGAGAGTGTGAAATAGGAAGAAAATGGCTAAAGGGGAAGTGGGAAGGGGAGGGGAAAGAAAAAATGGAAACAAAGTCTTTGTAAATAGGGGAGGGTGAAGGGGGTAAAGGGAGGGCAGGGTGTGGGAAAAAACAAGAAGCAAGACACATCATGTAAAGGTACAAGATCCCAATGATGAATGGAACTGTATTGTTTGCTTTAAATGTGCCAATAAACTTACGGAGGGGGTGGATGAAACATGTAAAGGCAAGATCCCAATGATGAATGGAACTGTATTGTTTGCTTAAAATGTGCCAATAAACTTACGGAGGGGGTGGATGAAAGAAACTCTAGTGTCTGTGGATTATCTCCAGTCTTCTTCCCCCTGAATTAGAAGGATTTACATGTCAGCCACGTAGAATGATGAGAAATTGTCTTCTTGGGGGTCTCTCAGAAATGAATGTCGGGAAGGGAACCGTAAGAGCCAAGCAGAAGACAGAGCGGTTTCAATACACTCAGAGCACAGCAGCTTCTCAGGTGGAGGTGAGAGGTCACTCGCCCTCGAAACTACTCTTCAGGGCCCCCAGTGCAGTCCAAAGGCTGTGGTTTCGGGCTGCGTCTTCAGCGCCCTGGTGGGGGAGAACTTTCTCACCAATGCCTGCAGGGCTCGGAGATAAGAGAGGCTGTACAGAATCTCCCCTAAATGTTGCCTAAGTGGGTTTCTGCCAGACATCTCTGGAGCACAGGGCCGGAGAAACAAAGCCCAGGGTGATAAAAATAAAAATGAGAGCAAGTATTCAGATGACAGAGAAACCTTGGAATGTATTACCTATTATTTGTTATTTTTATCTGCCATACCCAGGCTAAATGATAAGCTCCCCACTACAACTCTGAGGGAAAGGTCTTAAGATATTTCTGATGAGTATCGCATGGGTTAACAAAAGGAGTCATATGGTGTTTGTGAATAATCATATTATATGCATGAAATAGGGCCGGGGATTTAGTTCAGTGGTTCTACCACCTGTCTTGCAAGCACAAGGTCCAGAGTTCAAGCCGAGTACCAATAATTAATAATAAGTATTAATAATAATATGCAAGAAATGTTTTTAATGTGTTTGGGGGGGTTTTGATTTGAGGGTTTTTTTTAACCAAGGCTCAAACTCAGGACCTTGTGCTTGTGAGGCAGGCTGCAGCACCACTAAGCTAAATCCCTGACCCTAATGTCATTTTTATATAGACTGCAATATTTTATACTCTAATTCTGTGTGAATTCATGTACAAATACAGATCCCCACCACCACCAAATACAACCAAAAAGCATCTTTTTAGAGTGAGGTACTAGGAAACAGCACCATAGTTCAGAAAAACTGGGGAAAAGAATTATTAATTTTAAAGCTTTTTCATTTTTTGGTTGTCTCAGAAGTCAACTGGTAACATTTGAGGAACACATTTTGAAGAAGCTGTATGGGAGGAAAAAGAACTGGTGATTTTACATTATTTTTGGAGCAGAAATAATAGACGGTAATTTGGGGAAGAGCAAATTCAAGGAATGTTGTACATGTGCCTACTCTGCCTCCCTTTCTTGTCTCCTCTTCTCTTTTCTCCTCTCCTCTCCCCTGTTCTTTTTTCTCTCTCTCCTCTCTCTCTCTCTCTCTGCCATTCTTTGACTTTCTCTCTCTCTCTCTTCCACTGTACAGCGATCTCCTCCCACCCCAGGAAGAGGAATCAAACCAAGGGATGCTCAGTCACTGAGCTACACATCTATCCCTTCTTTCATTTTTTATTGTGAAACAGTCTCATTGGCCTTGAACTTCTGCGTCCTGAGCATCTGGGGTTACCGGGTAGGTGTACGCCACCTACCTTGACTCTTATACCTTTGGCATCAGGATGCGAACTGTCTTCACCTGAAATGTAAATGGCCCCAGCAGTTGTCCTTCCCTTCAGCCCTTGCTGAGATCAGCAGGGACCTACCTGGTATACCAGCCTGCATCCTGTACCCACAGGCCCCTGGGGCAGTAGGGAGAAGCCACTTCCCTAAATGGCGGGGCTGGCCAGACTGTCCTCTCCAGCCATGGGCAACAAAGGGGAATCATTCACAGAAAGGAAAGAGCTATGGGGTACATGCAGGAAGATGTCGTGAATATATTGTAACAAAAATTATCTGTGTTTGCTCCATCCTAGCAACAGTTCAGCATTGAGAACTATAACCCTAGAAGGGTGGCTTGTTATGGTAGAAAGTTTTTCAGAAAACAATACTCCCCCCACCCCACACACACAAGGAGTATTAAAGTGCCATTTCTTAAACCATAAAAACAGGTAGGGCTTTGAGGTGATCACTTTTCAAATAAGGCATTGTAAGGAAGGCAGGGGGGTGTCTCAGAATAAATGAACGGCAACGTTTACCCCACCACACTCACAACCATGATCCCCAATTTCTCGCCCTGGTGAGTGGGCTATTCATTCCCTGAGCCAAAAAGTCATTTCAAGCTGGCTGTAGGAGGGAGAGTATGACTGGACAGGGCAAAGCCCAGGCCAAGGCCAAGGCCAAGGGCAGGGGCAGAACTATGATCACATGTCATCCCTGAATTCGCATGAGTGGCCAAGATCCTGAATCATTTAACAGCATCCTACAACGTGTGGTGGGGATATGGATAGGTGACTGAGGGCTGAGGATGAGGTGTGTGGCTTACAGCAGAAGACTTAAACACGACAACCCCAGCCCGATACTGGCACGTGCCACTAATGAGGGTATGGCTTTGAGGGAGCAAACTGAAAAGGCAGTATTTGTATACCTTTGGTCTCAGGTATTTCTGTTCCTGTGTCCTTGAATTCCTCAAGCACGAACAGCTTCGGTTCTGAGATGAAATTAAGAGAATTTTTTTTTTTGGTCCCAGGGATCAAACTCGAGCCCTTGTGCTTGTGAGGCAGGTGGCAACACCACTGAGCTAAATCCCTGGCCCAGAAGTAAGAGAATTTTAACTTTATTTGAATTTTTTTCCACAGTGAGAACAATTTTTTATTTTAATCGACAAATTTATGTTTTATGATGTGCAATACATTTTGATTCATGAATCATTGTGAAATAACTGAACCAAGCTAATTATATATCCATCACCTCCCATGCTTACTTTTTGTGTCAATAACATTTAAAATCTACTCTTCTTGGAGATTTTTAAGCATATGATACTTTACTATTAACTGTATTATTCATGCCATACAGTAAGGCTCCAGAATTCATTCCTGCTATTTAAGTGAATCCTTTGTGAATTTAAGTGAATCCCCTGCCCCTTCCAGTCTCTGGTAACCACCATTCTGTTTCTATTAATTTAGTTTCTGTAGTTTCCAGATCACGTAATAATAATAATACGTGCCTGATTTACTTAACATAATGTCTTCCAGGTTCATCCATGCATGTTGCCCTCAATAACAGTGTGTCCTTCTTTTAGAAGGATATGTATCTTTTTTTATTTATGCATTTATCTTTTGATAGACACTCAAGCTAAACTCCATGTCTTGGCTACGATGACTAGTGGTTCAATTAAGGTGGGAGTGCAGATGTCTTTTCCACATACTGATTTTATCTCCTTTGGATATATATCCAATAGTCGGATTGCGGGACTACATGTGTGTTAGTCACTTTCTCCTCACTGAGATCCAATACCTGACACCCACCATTTAAAGAAGGAAAGGTTTCCTTTCGCAGTTTGTAGAGGTTTCAGGCCACAGTCAGCTGGCTCCAAGGTAGAGTTGCATGGCAGAGGCAAATCTTGGCAGGCAGGAAGCAGAGAGAGAGAAAGAGAGCAAGAGAGATCAGGGGAAAAGAGAGGGAGATACACCATCCAGGCCACATGCCCCAGTGACTCACCTCCTCCAAATTTCACTCCCAAATCACATTCAGTTATAAACTCATCAGTGGACTAATGCAGTGATAGGATCGTGCCCCCTTCCAATTATCTCGAAAAAACCCCACCTATGAGAATAGGAGGCTTTGGGGGTTATCTATTTATAAACCATAACAACAGGGTAGTTCTACTTTAAGTATCTGAGGTGTAGCCATACTGCTTTCCATAATTTACATTCCCACAACACTGTAGGAGTTCCCTCTACAATTTTAAATTTAAACTTGCAAGCACCAACAGAGGTCACACGTCTACGTGTAGGTTATATGCAAATTAATATTCAGATTCAACATTTCACAGTTGAAGGGTAGAAAATATTTAACCTGACTGTACCTCTGCTAAAATAGCAATTTCTTTTTTTAACTGGGAAATTTATATGCAATTTATTTCCCATTAGAGAGCAGTGTGTGTGTGTGTGTGTGTGTGTGTGTGTGTGTGTGTGTGTTCTGAAGTAACCTTAGTTGTCTTAGTCACTTTCCTTGTCACTGGGAATAATACTCAACACCTGTAATTTCAGGGTCTATTTTAAAGGTTTACTTTGGCTCAGTTACCATCCATGGTTGCCTGCTCCGAGGAAGAGACAGCATGACACAGGGCCTAGTAGGGGAAAGCTGAGGAGGGAGACATGCTGTCTTAGTTACTATTTTCGTTGTGAGACAAAATATCCAAGTTAAAGAAGGAAAAGTTTATTGTAGCTCATGTTTGTAGAGCTTTCAGTTCATAGTTTGCTGGCTCTGAGGCAGAGTGGCATGGCAGAGATGCACTGCAGAGGAGAAACATTTTGTGGTGGGCAGAAGGCAACAAAGGATCAAAGAAGCAGCACGTAATGACAGCAGCCCTCTTTTGGTCCCTTATATTCTATCCCTAAAGGTGTGTAGCACACACGTCCCTGGTGGGTCCTCCCATCATTCACAGCCACAACTATGCCAAACCAACCAGTGGACTAATTTAGTAATCATACATCCTTAATACCAGCATCACCCACTTAATTCTTGCATCACACACTCTAGATCCAGCCACCTCTGAAAAGCCCCACCTGTGGCTGCATGAGATTTGGGGGGCACATCTAGACACAAGCCATAACATACATGTTCCCAGGACATGACCCCAGGGACTCACCTCTAAACAGGCCCTACCTCCTAACAACACACGCAGCTGCTGCTCATTGGATGAATACACTGATGGGTGTAGCACCCCATGATCTAATCATCTTCCAAAAGCCTCACTTCTGAGCACATGAGTCTTGGAAGACATACAAGATCTAAACCACTAGTCATTATGGAAATACCCAGTAGATGTTGCCGAAAGAACAAATCTATTTTTTCTACTTTAACAGCATAATTATTCCTGTTTTCCTGTTTCACTAAGTGATGGAAGATGAATAAGTCTCTGTTGAACAACTTACACCAAGACACTAAGAAGGCAATAAAATTATCCTGTGAAACAGGCTTTATTGCACATAAAGAAGCTTCATGCCATGAAATGGCCTAGAGAAGTTAAAATTTGTAATGGAATGAGGCAGCTTCTTTTCGTTTTCTCCAGCTTCTAGATATTACTTGGTTCAGGATAAAATAATTCTGCTTCAAAGTCTTGGGAAGAATCTAATGTTTTCTATATAATTTAAAGTTTAACTGCTTGATACAAAGCAAAATTATTTCCAAGGGGGAAAAGTCTGAAAGGAAACTAGAGGAGATGCTTGGGTTGATAGAGGAATTTCCTAGTCTAGCAAATGCTTTCATTTCCACCTGCACTTTCCAGGATCTCAAGAAGAAGGAGAGAAAACATGAGGAGGACAAAGAAGGCAAGAGGAGAGGGAGGATGGCTATGGACCTGTGGTGAGAGATCAATTCCAAGGCAGCCCGGTGGCTGGAAGACAAGGAATCTGTCCAACCACAGTTAGAGTTAGAGCCTGGATCCCGAGAAGTCTGCAACCACAAGAAAGGAGGACAGTGACGGAAGCCAAGGAATTTTCCTGCATATGCACAGCCTTTTAAACTGCTTAGATTCTTCTCTAATGTTTGATACATTCGTATTTTCAGACACCCAAACTAGCTGTAATCCAGACTGAGAAGAGGAAGCATGGTGCGAGACTGAAGAGGGGGACAGGGCTTCCGGGTCCATCTAATGTTGCTGTTCCTGCCTTCTCACAATCCTGAAGGAATTCTTTTTAAACTAAGAGGACACCCAAGGAGGAGAGCATGGTGGCATGGAAGCAAGGGTGCAGGATTCCGAGACTCAAAAATAATGGGCATTTAAGAGTAAGAAATTGCTCTGAATATATATTAAAATATTAGGGGGAAACTCCATTGTTTCTAATAATTCATAAGGGACCACTCTAGGTGAGATGTGATCATATTAAGATGAGCGGCCAAATCCAGAGTAGATCCATCCAATTTGTCCTCAGAAATGGCCAACTACAGCAAAGAGTTTCCCTTCTACTCCCTTCCATGAGATCAACTCCCTACTCATCTGTTCATTACACAAATAGTCTTACTTCAGTCCAGGTTCTGAAGACCTGGGGCTGCAGAAGGGCGTAAACAAAGATCTTCGTATTCGTGGCACTTAAAGAGACCAGCATGGGAAACCTGCCCAGAAACATAGCAAATAGGTAAAAAGAAATAAAGCGTGTGTGAGACACTAGGGAAGCAGGAATGGGAGAGGAGAGTGTGTTCAGGCTGCAGATTCTCAAAGGGTGTCCTGGTTACTTTTCACATTGCTGAGATAAATTTATGTCAGCTCAAACTTTGTGGAGGTTTCAGCCCATAGTCAGGTGGCTCCAAGGCGAGCATCACAGAGGAGAAAGAGAAATAGCATGCAGGAGACAGAAAAGCAGCAAACAGCAGCAGGCCTGCCTTCTTTCCGTCCCATATATTCCATCCCGGCTGTAAGCCTATCGGTTGGTGCCACCCACATCCATCCTCTTAATCCCAGCACCACACACTTAATCTACATTCACACTCCCTAATCCACCCACCTTCAAAACTCCCCACCTACGACCACATAAGGCTTTTGGGGGGACATCTAGCCATAATGAAGGGTGACCTGGGAAAGCTTCACCCTGAATCCTTGATTAAGGACCTGAGGCAAGTGTGCACCATGAGTGTGGGAGAAGAATGCTTGGAGCTGAGGAAAGAGCGCAGGGGTCCAAGGCCACTGAGGCCGTCCTCAGCCTGGATGGATTTCAGAGATGGGCAGGGGTAGGTGGGACTAGAAAAAGGCACGGGAGAAGTAAGACAGCGAGGTGAAGTGGGGGACAAGAGGCTTTTACACTGCATGGATGGGGGGTCACAGGAGAGAGATGGGGCTCTTAATTCCATCTGATCAGGCCCATTTGGGCTTCCCATTGAGGACACACACAGAAGATGGAGACAGGGTCAGGACCGGGGACCAGAAAAGAAACTGTCCCTCAGTCCAGGTTAGGAATTACGCCCAAACTCAAGACGGTACCAGAGGTAATCCACAGCCCAGAGGAGCACGCCAGCAGGACCTCCAGATGGGTTTAGATACCAGTGGTTGACAAATGGCCTGAGATTTTAGCCTGAACAGGTGGGAAGACAGTGTCACCGGGAATAGGGGTGAGCAATCTAAAAAGGGGAAGGCTGTGCAGCAGGGGAAAGAAGCCGAGCTCAGGTGTGGTCCCTGCAGGTGTGAGATGCCGATTCCCCATATACATGAAGACACTGTGGGAAGGGGAAGAAGTCCTAACTTGGTGAGACCCAGTCAGCTGGCATGAGTGCCCCAAAGTGTGTGGGCACCTTGAGGTGTGGCTCCCTTCTAGGGGTGTCCAACCTGCCCCACAGGATCTCAGACCTAAGGACACAACTGGTGGCTCCTGAGGTCTCTACAGAGGGGAAGGATGAAGGGCATTCACTTCCCCTCTGTGTTCTGCTTCACCTTGCCCTAAGCAGCCCAAAGAATGGCCTCCCAGGATTCCTGGCCCTGGTGTTCTCACTCCAACCCTCAAGTGAGAGCTAGACTCAAGGCTCACTTTTAATGAGTAGAACTAACAGGGTGGCTTGTCTCTGCAAGACTAGATTACAAAGGCTGTGAGTTCTATCAATGACCCGGACTTCCCCTGATCTTGTCACACACTTTTCTGGTGGAGCAGCCACCTAACAAGGGGGCCTATGGCCATGGCCAGTGAATAACTGACTTTTAGCCCAAAAGCCTGTAAGGGACTGAATCATGCCAACAGGGGTGACGTTGAAAGCGGCTCCTTCCCTTTGAGCTTGCACACGACACCTCACCCCTGGGTGGGCACCTGCTGCAGCCTCCCAAGACCCCAAAGCAAAGGGCCAAGTGGAGCCTGCCTGAACTTCTAACCCACAGAATTCCTCTGACATGGTCCTGTGCCATAACTGTCTGGTGGTATGAGCTACAAAAGCTTGAGAGGACGTTAGACAATAACGGAGAACAAACAGACATGTCCCATCCTGCTGAGCACAGAATGCAATTTCTCCCTCTTGAGTCACATAATTCAAAGTTTAAAAAAAGTTAAAGCTCTAGTTGCAAGGCAAAAGAAAGAAGTAATGGGTATTTTACCCTCAGCTATTGTCATACATTAATATTCGGATCAACTGAGCCAAGGGTTAGAGCTCATCAGGACAGTTGTAAGAGAATGATGAATTACCTACCTGAACCACATAGACTCATAGACTTGGGGGTCTGGCTAACTCTATTTTTGATTTAAATTTACCATAACTTTTTTTATTCCAAAACCAATACTTGTTCATTAGAAGAATAAAGAGATGCTATCCATAACAAGCAAAAGAAAGGAAATTAAAATGCCTAGATTAATTTACACATACATGTATACAAATAGGCTCACACTGTTTCTAAGTCTGCGTTTCACTAACTTCTAAACCCTGGATGCATTTCTATGTCAGTCTTTATTTATCTGAACTGTAACAGCATTTGAACGCTACTCCAGGGTACACTTTTGCCATAATTTATTTAACCCACTGTCACATTTGAACTATTAGAGTGTATCTATCATTTTCTATATTGCAGACAATCTGACAAATGACAAATCCTCTAAGTTATAAAGCTATTAATTTTATCAGAAGATAAAGGCCGTTTGCCCAAGATAAAATTCAGTGTGTACTATTTTTTTTAAAGTGCTGTTAGTCTAGAAAGACATGAATGATTAGCTCTCCTATTGTACTTCACAAATCCTGGACCTTGGGTTGCAGAGAAGAGGAGAGGCGCTCAGAGCCCAGAAATCTCTTTCTGCTTTTTAGGGGAAGTAAAGCGCACCCACCCTGTGCCATCATCGAAACACCCAGGGTTCTCCTCTCCATTTTTAGAACAATGCTCAGTCTCAATCCATTAGTCACTCTGAAACTTTGCACTCAGCAGAAGAACTCAGAATGCTTGCTAAAAATACATGTTCTCCATAGTCCCTGGCTGCATCCCCAGAAAATGGATTTGGGAGAGGCACCTGGTCCACAGTTTTTCTCTCCTCAATTAATTTTTGATATTCAAAGAGATGCGCCGGAGGATGAGGCAAACGTCCAACGTAAAATTGTGTTCTTCCGTCTTTCTTTCGTCTGACTGCCCTCAAGTAAAAAGCTAGTTTATGTTGCTTTCAAAGCCTTTGCTTGGGGAGGAGGTTCAGGCACTGCTACGCCTACCGGGAAAGGTCGTGGGACCACTTACGAGCTCTTTTCTGGGGGTGACCACTGCAGAAGCCGCGTGCCCTGCTTTCGGACGCGGGTGGGGACCCTCTGGTCGCGGCACGGTAACCGGCACGAAGCGAAGCTCCATAAAGACTGAGTTCGTTGCTGGCCGTGGATAGATACTTTAGCACCTGCAGCTTGCAGGGGAGCCGTCAGCGACCTGACAGACCACGCAAACGCGGGGTCTCCTCAGGCGGGGACGGCTCGCCTGTCACCCTCGCCAAGCGTTCCTCGTCGCGCCTTCTGCCCCCCCCAGGTTCTCCGACATCTGGGGGGGACACGCGGGAGCCTCCCACGCCCCCTTCTTCCGCTTCCCCCGCCGTGGGGCTTGAGAGCCCAGGCGCACCCGGATGTCAACGACGACCTGGGAAAGGGCTGTTTTGCAGTCGCCCAGTCAGTGACGCCCACGTTTCCCCACCAACGTGACAGCGGATGCTCTGCCCTCACCTCAGGCTGCAGGTAAAATCTGAGGGGCGCCAGTGCCCCGAGCGCCGACCCCAGGAAGGACGCCGCGGGAACCGAGGCGCGCGCGACT
>NW_022900922.1:6087260-6087676 GCF_012274545.1 Fukomys damarensis | reverse complement strand
TCCCTCACCATGGACGACGGATCCTCCTCGACCCCCAGGAGCTCCTTCCCGAAGTTCCTGGAGCATCTCTCCGGGGCCGGCAAGGCCATCGGTGTGCTCACCAGCGGCGGGGATGCCCAAGGTGCGGGGGCCTGGGCTGGAGGGGTGGAGATGCTGGTGGGTAGCGGGTGGCCAGGGAACTGGGGAGGAGGAGCGGGGTGCCGGAGCCAGGGAGACTCGGGAAGAAGCCGGCACTTCAGGCGTGGCGGGCGCCGGCCGAGGGACCCCATTGCGGATGGGGGGACGGAGCGAGGCGGCGGTAGGACCTTTCATTAGGAAGACGCAGTAAATTAAGTTTCCGCCTTCCAAGTTCATTTATCCGTTGAGGTCGGCAATGGGGTCTCTGGGAACCTCCCCACCCCCGGCCGCCGCGGTCG
>NW_022900922.1:6075266-6087054 GCF_012274545.1 Fukomys damarensis | reverse complement strand
GCGCTGGGGGCTCGCGAGGGTCTCGCCTCAGCGGCGCTGTAGCACCTCCCATTTCCGCTGGGAGAGTAAAAGGGGAAAAAGGGGTTTTCTCCCCGCTCCTATCTCCAGTCGGCTTCCGGCGGGTGATAAAACTGAAAACTGAGACGGGTCACTAGGCCCTCCCCGCCAGCCTCCCCTGGACGGGAAAGACCAGGAAGCAGGGACTCCGGGACGTCAGCGGCAGCCGGGGCGCGGGCTCCGGGCTTCCCTTTCACGCCTTCGTGGAGGCTGACTGCAAAGCGGAAGGAACCCAAACCCGGGCCCTTCGGCATGTATTCTCCAGGAGAACGTTTAAAAGTGGGGGGCAAGGACAGACGACTCGGCCGCGGCCCCGGGCCTCGCGCTGTGGGCGCTCCAGGGGGCGCCAGAGTTCCCAGAAGGTGGGGTTTCCACATTCCTGTTAATCCCGGGCGAGGGCAGAGCAGATCAGCCCTAAAGATCAAGCAGACTGGACACAGGTTCCCTGAGCTGGATTGGGGGTTTTATCTCCCCTCCTTCCCTCTGCCCCATACGGTATTCCCTCCTGAGCACCGCAGAGGGATGCTCAGAGGTTGAGCCCAGTGCCCTAGCCTTGTGCCCACCCTGCGAGTGACCTTCCCTTTGCCCTTGAGCGCGGTGGGGCGCGGCAGGTTGAGGAGCTGTGGAGCAGCACGCGTGGAGCAGAGCATTAGGTGCGGGAGTGTGGGAGCCAGCGCTGCAGGGTGCGTGAGAGTCCATCGTGAGACCCCTCCTCGTTCTTATATTTAAAGAAGCAATCGTGACCAGTCACGGCCCCCACCCCACAGGCCGACCTTCCTCCCTGCAGAAGGGTTGGCTGAACTGGTATTCTAGTAAAGTGAGCCTCAGCAAAAACATTCTTCGTGCAGGGCAGGCTTCTCAGAGAATGAAAATGCACAGGCTGGATTGTGAAAAGAGAAAAGTGAAATGGGAGATAACATCCTGCGTCTTGAGTTACTTAAATAAGTGCCTGAAGATGTGCTGATAAGGGCCACCTGGGGTCCGTATGGGGCTCCCACAGACACACCCGCTGTGGTTTCTCATCTCAGGCCAGGGGCTTCAGAAGGCTTGGCTTCCAGACCTCGTGCTAGGACAAATTAGAAAACACGCTGAATCTTATTCTGGACTGCCAGAGAAGAAACAGCACAGGAAGAGGAACTGGGTCCCTGCCCCACCCCCACCCCCACCCCCGTGCTTTGAGGTCAAAGTTTCAAGGTTATTTTAGAGATGCTGTATCTGTTGGGGGGAAATGATACATCATTTTTTGAAATCTATTCAAATGTTTGGTAAAATACTTGGTAGTCGGAGGACAAAAATATGGCAGAGTCATTGTTTTCTCTGTTACTTATACTAGGCCTGCCACTTGTGAGAAGTTAATTAAAAGACAATACCTTATCTGTGGAAAAGAATACCCTGGAAGCCAAAATTATATGAGAACATTGCTTGGTTAGTGTAGTGTCTGGTGAATGGGATAGAGCTCTTAGCTGAACAGGTGGCATCAAATATGACCTCCTGCTTTCAAATGTCACATGGGGGCTGTCCCAGAGTAAACCAGCCATGGCCATGTCTGGGCATTTTCTCTCAAGACCCTGACTCAGTTTTCCTTAGATGCTTATAAATAGTTGTGTACGGTTGTGATGCTGTCTTGGACCTGCTTGAGAGTTTTCATGCATTTCTTTCTGAAAAAAATCATTAGGACATAAGCTCCAAGGGCCCACACTTAGCAGTAACAGATTTCTTAGAGTAGGTTATTCCTTGAAGTGGTGTCTATTATACTAGTCTTTTACTAGTTTTATATTGACTCTATCAGTAGTTGATTTTCTCTGAGCAAAATTTTGCTCATAGCTGGAGACCAAAGAATAAATTTGAGTCTCATTTTTAGGAATTTTCTACTTAAATGTGAAATTATAGTAAAATTCCATTCTGAGATGATTATAGCTACTGTTTATTCTGCACTTTTTATATACTAGGAGCTTTACAATTCTTAGGTCCAGACCTAATTAACATGCCTTCAAGATAGGCATTTCTTCATTTTGGAGGTAAGGAGAAAAACCCAAACGATAGGTAACTTAGGCAAAGTCATAGGCTCCTACCAGGTTGTGGTAGATTTTAAACTATAATGTATGATTTAGCCCCAGTTAGTCTCCACCGGAGCGTATTCTTAAGAGGGCTTCCCTGGGAAGACCGTGCCATCTGGCCAGAACTCAAAGTAAGAACACAACTTGCTCAAAATTATATGGAGGATCTTCTGGCAGTTTGTGTGGGTTTTTGTTGTTGTTTTATTGTTGCTTTTTGCGGGGGGGGGTACCGGGGATCAAACTCGGGTCCTTATGCTTACGAGGTAGGCAGCAGGCAGCAGGACCACTGAGCTAAATCCCCGGCCCCTTGGCGGTTTTGTTAGTAGAACAGTAAATGCCTTTCGAAAGTGATAGCAAGCAAGGTGGCTAAAAAACAATGTAATGTCACACTTGATACTAAAACAATAGAGTACTTTTTTTCACTAATGGAATTTATATCACTTAATTATGAAGTGAAACCAAAAATCCCTCTTCTGTTTTCCTGACTGCCTCAGGTCCAACATTAAGAAATAATTTTTTAAAGCATTTTTTTTTCTCATCTTCTTTGGATCTTTGAATCTTTACAAAATATCCCTGCAAAATTAAACAGATTTCTCTTTAAGCTAAAATAAGTTCCATGTTGCTGAACAGACATGTTCAGCATAGTCATAGTTAAGTACGTATCCTCAAACAACATTGTGTCACATACCAAGGATGATTCATGGTCTTAGACCCAGGCTCTGGCTTTGGCAGGCCCTGGTGTGTAGTGAAGCTGAGAATGCGTTACCTATCTTGCAGTAGTCTAAGTGCGTCTTTTCTGTCAGTGACAGTGAACATTAATACGGTATTTACAGAAACCCCATGTAAGATTGAGTATGTGGAAGTCTTTCAAATCAGAGGGAGACTCACTAGCATTTAGTGGCTGCATGTTGTAAAGTTCTCCCAGGTGCTAAATTATCCCCATTTTACACATGAGCAAGGAAATCCTGAGATGAACCAGGTTTTCTGCAGTAACAGAGATAAGTATTAGGAACAGGCCTCATAATTGCAGCAAAGGGCAAGCTGAGTATAAAGACTGATTAAAAGTGCCGGGGATGTAGCTCAGTGGTTCCACCACCTGCCTTGCAAGTGCAAGGTCCCAAGTTCGATCAATCCCGGGTACCAAAAAAAAAAAAAAAAACTGATCAAAAAACACAGTGTAAGGCCAGGGATTTAGTTCAGTGGTTCCACCGCGTGCCTTGCCAGCTCAAGGATCTGAGTTTGATCCCCAGTACCAAAACACATGCACACACACACACACACTGTATGTTTAAATTTAAAAACTACAGTAAAAGACACATTTACATTAATCCCTTTCAGAATGTTTTCCCTTGCTTCAAACTCACTTATCCCATCATTCTTCTCACTTTCTTTTCTTTTTTTGGTACCAGGGATCGAACTTGGCAGGAGGCAGAACCATTGAGCTAAATCCCCGGCCCTCTTCTCACTTTCTGAGACAGCTCTGGAAGTCCTCTGTCATGAGGGTCTTCACAAGGTGTAATCAAAACTACAGTGAATGCTTCTGCTGAGTGTCATCCAGCGTAAAAGCAGGCTTGTAAAAGCATTACAGTGTCTTTGGTCACTTTATTCGCAGATCTGACCTAGTGGAACTTCTGGCTCTTCCCCTAAAGTCATATGTCACAATGAAAATGTTTTGAATCAGTTCAGGACATCAGGGCAGTCACAACAATGCAACTAAAGACACTCATGAAAAAGCTTTCAGAACTACTTCAGAAAGTGGTGAAAACAGTAGGATAATATTCAAAGCCAGGGCAAATGTTTTGAAGGCACCGAATGGCAATGTGCCTTTTACCGTAAGAATGTTTTAAGCTTAAACATTCACCCTATTTTTCAGTCACATCTCATACATATGAGTTCATTTACCAGTGTATTTCCACCACCTCGCACGTCTAAGGCAGTTGGCAGACACCCACGTGTTTATGGACTGTCGTTCACCTGAAGTCACCACTGAGGAAGTGATGGGTGACTTAGGACTTCCATTTGTCTTCCTTTTTCATGAAGGCATTTAGGTGAATTAAACTGGCGGTATCACCACCCTCACAGCAATAAATGTGATCTACTAATCCTTCAAGATGAAAACTTTAAAATCGGACTTAGAATTGTGAGGCCCTGGTAGTATTGCCACAGGCGCTAAGCTGGCCTCTTCAATTTACCAAATACAATCTGCCCTCCATATGTGTGGGTTCTCCAGATTCAACCAACCTTAGTTTGAAAATACATTTTAAATGGAATCTTGTACTATATACACATGCATGCGCTCATCGGCTTTACTTTTCCTTATTATTATTTCCTAAACAATGCAGCATCACAACCTTTTGTGTACCGTTAGGTATTTAGGTAACCTAAAGTTTTTTTTCTAAAATGGATACATATTGAGGATATACTCCTAAGTGAAATAAGTCACACATGTGTAAATACCGAATAGTTTCTCTGGTGTGAAAAACTATAATAGTACGTAAGATCTTAATGGGATAATTAACAACATGAAATAGGAAGAAAAGGGCTAAAGGTGTAGGGGAAGTGGGAAGGGTAGGGGAAAGGGAATAAGGGAAAAGAAAAAAATATAAGAAAATGAAAACATGGAAATAAAGTGTTTGTAGATGGGGAGGGGAGGAGGGGTGAAGGGAGGGCAGGGACAAGGGGAAAAAATGAGAACCAAGACCTGTCATGTAAAGGTACAAGATCCCAATGATGAATCTAACTGTACTGTATACCTAGAATGTACCAATAAACTCAATTTAAAAAATTAAAATTTTTTTTCAATTGTATGAGAGGATATGTCTAGATTATGTAAAAATCATGTATATGGTCATTTTATAGAAGGAACTTGACCATCCAAGAATTTTGATATTTCAAAGTGATCCTGGAACCATTCCCCTAAAGATGCCAAGGGATAGCTGCACAGTATTTACCAGAGATCTGTATTGTTAAGAGTACTATTTGGAAGCTGAGGTTGGTAGCAAGGACTGCAGTCCTAGCACTTTGGAAAGATGGGTCAGGAAGATTGCAAATTCAAATCCCACATGGGCAACTTAGCAAGACCCTGTCTCAAAGTAAAAAATAAAAAAGGCTGAGGATATATCTCAGTACAAACAAAGACCTTAGGTTAAATTTCCAATATTGCAAATACAAACAAGCAAACCACAAAGAGTTCTGCTTGGGGTCTTTCTGTGCCCAGAGCTGTGCTTGCCTAAGGGCCAAGTAAAATGCAGAGGGAAATGAAAATAATGAATTTTCACCTCACACAGCTCTCAGGGCTCTTACTGTCCTAAAACTACATATATGTTCTTTAATGCGATCTTTGTAGTTTAAAATATAAATTAATTTAGAAAAAAATTATTGGTTCTAAGAAGCAGTGTGTGAGAATTTCAGCATTATCGTAGCATAGAAGTGGGAGATTAGTTGTAACTGTGTCATTTTCTCTAACTCAAATATATTTCTGTGTGGCGTAGTCAGATGATCTTTAGAAGCTAGACATTTGATCATCTTTCCAAAAAAAAAGCATGTTGAGCCAGAGATTTAGCTCAGTGGTGCCACTGCCTGCCTCACAAACGCAAGGTCCTGAGTTCAATCCCTGGTACCCCCCCGAAAATTATGTTTTCTTGTTTGGGTACAGAAAATTAAAAGCTTCTGGTGGAGAATTCAAGTCATTTATCTAGGAGAATGGAGGCTATTTATATAAACTCTATCAATCTGGGGGCCCTAGAAGCCATTAAACTTAGAAATATGAAGATAAGGTAGCAACATGTTAAGGTCACAAATACTGGTGTATAAAAACCATTTCTATTACTCCTGTTAAACATGTATGTGGGGATAAATAACAGATGGGCGTGTGTTACAGAAATAGATGAGTCACTTTTTGAGCTATTTTTTTCAACAAGCTTTGTCTGGTGTTGTATTTTTATTTCTTGCAAAGCATCTACCAGGAAGCTGCAGTTCTTCCTCACCCACCTCTATTTTGTACATCTTTACCACCCTGCACTTCTCTTGGAGTTACAGTAATTGTGCTTCTCTGGAAGAAACAAGCAGTAAAACATGGCAGATCAGAGTACTGAGACTCCAGAGTCTCATTCGGAGGTCCTGGTTCCTGGGTCTGCCATCTACTAGTGCTGTTGGATCTCATTCGTTTGTTTGTTTCTTTATTTTGTTTTTGGGAGTGTTTTCCACCCCCATGCTCCTTTCTCTGCAAAGTGAAGCTGTTGGAGTTACTCAGTTTGTCTTCCCCAGCCCTTATCATCAGTGAAAGTCTTTAGGCAAAAGTGGAACCTGTCACAGAGGCAAGACTTCTGGGCCGCTGTATGAGCTCCCACCCCAAGGATCCGTCAGTACCTTCCCCATCCCTAAGGTGCTGCCAGACATCTGAGGAATCCTGTGCAAAGGCAGATGTTGAGTGTGTGGTCCGTATATAGTGACCTCCAGTCCGTGCAGCTCATGTTTTCAGCTCAGGTATACTATTACTCATTCTGGTTCTGTTTCGGTTGTCAGTGTACGTGTGAAAGAGCCAAGCATGTGTTATGTGTCACAGAACACGTTAGGCAGAACCGTGGAGCCCCTTCTCTCTGTCACAGTCACAGTGAGGCCAGACGGGCTTTGTCTCAGGGGCTGCTGAAAGCTGAAAAGGAAACTGGACTTTGGAAAAACTGCTGTTTTCTCAGAGAGGCCCAAGGAAGCCTAATTGTGAGGGAGGTGCCAGCAGGAAGCAGCCGGGAAGATCAGCGAGTGGGAGCCCTGAGGGAGATGGAAGGAAATGGCCTAGGGCAAGGTCCTGGCCAGCTGTGGGCCAGGTAAGGACTTTGGATTTACCTTCTGAGAACTGGGAAGTCACATGGAGGTGTCTTTCATAAAGGTGGCTTTGTGGAATGGAAAGAAGGGAAGAGAGAGTCCAGTTTAGGGCCTCAGGAGGAGCAAGAGCAGGTTGGTCACACGAGGGGAGTCAAGAGGATGGTGCTTGGACATGTGGCAGGATGTCCATGTGCCCACAGGTCCACCCTGTGGAGGGGACCAAGGCTCTCAGTGCCAGGGAATGGGATAGGTAGGAGTTCATCTACAGTGGCAGGCAGAAAGTGTGAGAGGGGTAGACATGTATGGGTGGGGAAAGGATATTCTTCACCGCAGGAAACTATCCGTGGGGTATTAATGCCATCGGCTCCTGGGCTAGAATATTAATCAATCCACGTTTAATGAGGAGCTTTGTGTTGGTCAGTGTGGCAAAATGTGTACAATACATCAAGAGTCCAGTGGAGACCTGAATTGGTACCCTGTATTTTATGCATAATTTGAAGCATCCTAGCAGCTATGTTAGTACAAATAAATGTGTGAAATAAATTTAAAAGTATACTTTGACAGCATAATTATTGCATCAATAAGATATTTTGAATCCTCTTTCTTCTCACGTCAAGTCTTTGAAATCCAGTGGGTACTGATACCTACAACATATCTCCATTTGGACCTGACTCCAAGGGCACAGGCTGCCCTGATGACGGTGTGTCAGAGAGCCATGGATGGCGTGTTGCCCCCCGAACTCAGAAGATCCCTACCTGAGTGCTGTGGTGAGCACTTTGAGAGTGTGCCAGCACAGCCGGTGCTGCTCACATTTGCCGTGGACACTGGAATGCAGCACGCTGGGCCTCAGGCCCTGTGCTAGCCTGGAATGCTGCTTTCCAGATGTCCCTGTGGCTAGCGTCCCTTGCCAGCTCCAGTTCTTTTCTCAGGCATCACTTTCAGGAAAGCTGCCCTAAGCTCTCACTTGGCTGTAGCAACCCCTCGGGAAGCATCATGTGGGCTCTCAGCGCCCTGACCCTGCTCTGCTTATCTTTCTCCTTAGCTTTCTGCCCTCCTACCAGTGGGTGCTGTACTTATTGCTTGAATAGCAAGAGTGAGGTATTATAGATTTGACTTTTTTGACAAACCAGTGAAAGCGAGCAAGCTGACCTTATTTTTCAAATTTCAATATCGAAATTCAAAACTGAATGATTGTAAGTACTGTGAGATATGCAGGGAAAGTGACTCAGTGCTATCAGAGGGGTTAAGTGAGGAGATTGTTATATATAGTCCTCAGGTAACAAAGATAAAAGGCTGAACCTAAATTACTCTGTTAGAGTCAATATGTTCCTTATTTTTCAACTGACATATAATATGTGCTCTAATTTGTAGAACACAGAGTTTAATTCAGTACATGTATACACTGTGCAGTGATCAAAGCAGGATATTAGGTCTTTCTATCTCCTCACATAGTGTCCCATTAGCAGTGACACATAATTTAAACTGAATCAGAACAGAATTGAAGAAGCACTTGGAAATGAGGAATGCCACCTCAAAGTAACTGGAAAATAAGAATTTACCTAATACAGTCTTGCCAGCCTCTGCTGTTGTCACAGGAAAGACCCTCTGACCTTAAGGAGGAAGTTATCACTATCTTACTTGCAGTGTATTTTAGGAAGAAGTTATTTGAGAATGTATGATATCAAGAAAATTATTCCATAATTTATCCTTTCTGTTTTACTTATCACATATTTCCAATTTAACTGCTCCCTCAAAGGATTGCTTTTGTCTCAAAGTTTGTTTTGTTTTTTGGTTGGCATAACAGGATCATACCTTCTTAAGGATCGGGGATTAGATTTTGGCAAATTAGGAAGAGACTGCTGTCCACACACTAAGTCTTTCTTGGTAGGAGGATTACATTTTCCCACAGAAACACTTCATGAAGGCTGTTTCCCGGGTCAGCCAAAACCAAAACAGAATGGCTCAACCCCACCATAGCTGAACTGTTCCTAAAAACAGTAGCTTCAGTGTGGAGTGGAAAATCCTGAAACTGCCTTTTGTCCCAAATGTCTGGTGGCCATGCCCATGCACAGCCCTAAGCAAAATGAAGAAACGTGGAATGTTCCTGCAGGGGACTGTAAAATCGAAATGCAAGGGTCTGTGTCTCCACACTGGCTCCTTTCTTCCCCCTTTATCTCCTGTTGTCCAGGTCCCACTCCCTGCTCACCCATCTTGCAGAGCTCATCTTCCTCAGGCTTCCACCCAAAGGGCCCACCCTGAGGCAGCACTTTGCAGACCTGACTGCACCAGGATTCAAACTAAGACCTAAAATCCAAGCAGGTCCTGCCCCTAAGCAATCTAGTCCTGCAGGCCTTCTTTTTCAGTGGAGTTCCCTTTGGTGATTGGAATGCATAGCCACTTCAGGAGAGAAAATTGGAAAGTTTTTTTTTTTTGGTCCCGGGAATCAAATTTGGTTCCTCGCATTTGTGAGGCAGCAGCAGAATCACTGAGCCAAATCCCTGGCCCTGGGAAGTCTTTTAATCCAAGTAGTCTAGGCGTCTGTGGCAGGAGGATAGAATTTCAAGCCTAGTCTGGGCATTTTAGCAATTTAGTGAGACAGCATTTTTAAAATAACTGGGACAGAGCTCAGTGCAAAGGCCCTAGGTTCAGTCTCCCGTATTGCAAGCAAGAATAATTAATAATAATGATGATGATGATACTTAAATAGTACACTCCACCATCTACTAATTCAGTTACCTTGGGCTGATCAACTTTTCCCTTCTGAGCCTCACTTTCCTCATCTCTTGAGGGAGTTGCAGGACCCCAGCAGGCTCCTAGCACTCCATGAACTAGATCAGGCATCGGCCTGCCTCGAACCAGCCAGAATGCCACAGGCTTCTAAGCTAAAGGAGAAAAGGCGCAACTTGGCTTAACTCCTGTCCTACCTTCCAAGTTAATAAAAGCCCTCTGGGATTTAGAGCTGTGTGTCTTACTCAAGTGTGGTTCCCAGAACAACTGGGGACCTGTTGGAAAGGTCAGTCTCAGGCTCCACCTGAGAAGCCCTGGAGACCAACCTAGCAGTCTGGGTTTGAGCAAGCGCCCCAGGGAACTACAGCAGGCTTGGGCAGGCTGTTGTAAGGTGTTCCGACTTCAAGGGACACAGGTTGGAGTTGGGGACACAGAATCCTGCTCTGGAGTCTCCTAGGGGTCAGCTTCTCTATTGTGTTCCGCTTCTAGCAGTTTCATCCCTTCTGTCATTTCTTTCCCAAGTATATTTTCTAAATCCCCAGGGTTGTTCATTTGGCTTGAAAGGCCCCATGGAAATAAAATCAGAGGAGAGAGCAAAAGCACAAAAGGCATTCATCCTGCTGCTTTACCTCGGTTCCTGGTGTTGGAACACATTCAGGGTTAGGTGGTGAATGCACGCATTAGTGGCTGGAGCATAAAGTCCTAGAACCATAGTCTCAGGAGGGTGGGAAGAACTGCTTTTATCCACGCAGTTAAGGGTAGAATCCAGGCGTGCCTGACCCTGACCATCAGAGAGGTGCCCACACCCACATCCAGGTGCCGCGGGTGTGAGCACGGCGCGGGCCGTTCTGTCTGCCAGGAGTAAGGGCAGTGTGATGAAGGGGAAGTCAGGAAGCCATCTTGGAGGGGCAGGAGCTCCGAGGGTGAGGAAAGGTCTCGAAGGAGAATGTGCTGAAGGCCAAGCGGAGGAACTCACTTCCTGGTAGCACTAAACAGGGAGAATTCCCAGGACACCAACTGACAGACCTGTGAGGAGCTTGGATTTCCTCTCATAGGCCCTGGGAACTAAGGGGAAGGGGGCAAGATGTACTTGTGCTTCGGAACAGAGCACCCTTCCTGATGGAGAGAACTCCTCAGACATTGCTGAGTGCAAAAAGAACTAACAAGTGTGAAACTAAACAGGAAAATAAGAAATGTGATTGAAAAATGTATGTGTTTCAGTAAAAATAATTATTATACTATAGATACATTATACATTGCCTTTAATCCTACTCAAAATACTCCCCCTGGTTTCAAATACACTTATCTGGCCATTATTTCGACTTTCTGAAACGGTTCTGGAAATCCTTTCATAACTGTCCTTAGTTGTGCTGTCATGGCTGCCTTGATGTGTTGAACTGATTTAAAACATTTTCATTTTACACAGTCATTTGTCTCTGGGGAAGAGACAGAAGTGTCGCAGTGCCCAACCCGGTAAATAGGGTGTGTGAGGACACGTGGCTGTGTTTTGAGGAGCCCGCCTTTCTTTTGGGTGGCATTTGGCAGCAGCATTCACCATATTTTTTATCAGGCCTTGTAAAGACAAGAAAGAGGTCTTTCAGAACTGCTTCAGAAAGTGGCGTGAATAATGAAATAAGTGTGTTTGAAGTGAAGGGAATATTTTGAAGGCAATGTGTCTTTTACTGTAATAATTTTTTAAATTCAATCAATCACTGTATTTTCCAGTTACCCTTTTAGCAATGTGGCATTATACCAAGTTTTCCAAGAAATGGGGTTTATGTGGACATTACCTCATCTATAATTATTTTTAATAAAACAGTATATTTGTAAGTCATTTGCAGAAATACCAGAGAAAAAGTGTTTTAATTATTCTGGCCAATATCTGGCATAAATGATGTAGAGGGAAGCAGTAAGATTCAGGGAGGACTGTCAGGAAAAACTGACAATTGTAAGACTGAGGGTATTATGGCGGGGTGTGGTGGCACACGCCTGTAATCCCAGCACTCGGGAGGCTGAGGCAGGAGGATCGCGGCGAGTTCGAAACCTACCTGGGCTACATAGTGAGTTCCACATTACTCTCAACTACATAGTGAGACCCTGTCTCAAAAAAAAAAAAAAAAAAAGAT
>NW_022900922.1:6045291-6075132 GCF_012274545.1 Fukomys damarensis | reverse complement strand
AAAAAAAAAAAAAAAAAAAAAGATTGAGGGTACTAGTAATATTTTGCTTGAATGACACAGTAGAAAAATCATGCTGCTCAGCACGAGGACATACGGGGGAGAAGAAAATTATGAGAATAAAATAATTGTATTCCATTTGAAACTTTGACATTCTTGAGACGTGGCCCCCAACTGATTGGTGAGGTCACTGAAATTGTTCATGTGATAAATTAGATTTGAATATGAAATCTTAAGACTACTAAATATGTGCATGTATACTCATACACAGATCTTAGAAGTATATTAATAGGTATTTATTTCTAAGACAGATACGCCTAAGGTTTTTATCAGCAAACAGATGCTGTCATTCCTAAGTGTCACCTTCCAGAGGCTACGATCTTACTCTAGTATTGCAGACCTGACCCATCATAATTTAGGATTTCTTACCCATCTTCTGAGCCAGTTCACCATACAAATTTAGTCCCCTTGTCAATCATAACATACTCTTGGAGCGGCTTGTTTGTACATTTATTTACCCGAGTATCACAGTATCTCAACATTCTGAAACATCTCCAGTTCTGACACTTGTTTCCAAAATGTAAACACGTGTAGGGAGATTTGGAACAGTTGCTTGTCTGGAAGCAATTCGACCAAAAGCTCGGCTCTTCTGCATTCTGAAGGCACCTTCCAGGAAGAGGTCCTCGTTCCTCTCCACCTCTCTCCATGGGCTCTCTCCATGGGCTCATTAGCCAAGGCAAGGATACAGGATAGTTCAGGTTCCATGCCACAGGTTCTGCCAAAGAAGCTTTCAACTTCTAGAAGTGGGGCGTAAATGGAAAGCCAAATTGAATCTATCTGATTTAGAGATAATACATTGCATGGAGATACTCTAAATTTCTCTTAAGTGTGAAATTTCTCCTTGATTTACCTTGGTTAGGTATGATTTATAGTAGGCAGGCAGAGTTCCTTTTCTAATAAATCTGCACGGTTTTCTTGTGTCTTAAGTCCATTACCTAATTTTTTTTTTTTTAATTTTGTACCGGGGATCGAACTCAGGTCCTTGCACTTGGAAAGCATATGCCAGAAGCACTGAGCTAAGTGCCCGGCTCCATCACCTGAATTTTTTTAAACACTGATAGGTAGTGATGAAATAACCAAGTTTGATCTCTCACATCACAGACTGATTGCTCTTTTGAGACTTAGTTTCTTAGCAGTTGGGTAACTGAAAGTACCTGCACTCCGGTGTATTGCAACTGGATTTAGACACCTAAAAGTTTCTACCAAGCAGAGATAGCGATGTCCTGAATTGCAGGCGCTTTCAGCTCTTTTACAGTGACCATAACCATCCACAGATGAACCCTAACATTCAAGGAGCCTTGTTTTACCTTTGCTGTTTCTCTTACTCCTTACACTAATTAGTGTACTCACTTCTCATGTTAGGAAACAGAAGCACAGGGAAGTTATGCAGTTTGCTCACAGACTCCGTTAATTCATAGCAGAATCAGAATGAGCCCCAGGCCCTCGAGTAACAATTGTTCCTGTTCCCTTCGCAGGTATGAATGCTGCTGTCCGGGCTGTGGTGCGCATGGGAATATACACGGGGGCCAAAGTGTACTTTATCTATGAGGTCAGTGTCTGCTCCCCAGATTGTTCCTGGTCCTCCCGACCCAGAATTTCATGCCTCTCACATGCTCTGTGCCCTGCAGTTTCTGTCTCTCTTCTGCCTGACTCCCAGGGGAGGTAAGAGGGAATGCAAAATCTTCTGACACCAGCTTTCCCACCTTGATTTATGGGACCATGGATCTCAGGTACGGTATTTGTCCTGTAGAAGTAATTCAGCCCTTTCAAGTGTGGGTAGTTTGAATAAGCAGGAAGACAAATGAGGGAAAACCGCCACTTTGAGTTTTATATCACGAACGTGGAACCAAAACTATGTCCTCAGTATCTATTCATGCTTCAGCTTCAAAATGGAGAGTCTGGTCAAGCAGGGATGGAACCTTATCTTCTGTTTTTGAGGTCCTAGCAACTTAGGAGTAAGTTGTATTTGAAGGAAAGATACTATTCTACTTTGAAGCACATTTCAAGAACTGTTAGGAAAACCTTTCTGTTTAAGTTGCTGAATTCCTTTAAGATCACCATTAATATTTGAGTCTGACTCCTCCTAGTATTATCTATGTAAAAGACTGAAAAGAAATGTGTACGTTATGAAAATTGTGGCATAGTTTTGCATACTGTTCTTTTTACCTGCCATGAAGTTATAAGTATGTTCTGCTTGCTACATATATTTCAGCTAGTGCTTTGCTGTCCACATGACTTGGCCTTTCGTTGATTCCACAACTCTCCTACCATTGGACCATTTAGGCTGTTCTTCATTTTCAACTGTCCTAACACTGCAAGACCTGTATTAATATTTGAAGCTGCTCAATGCCGTCATTTACTTTCACGCCCAGATGTAGTGTTGAATGATTTAGAGGGCTGTCATTATAAGGAATGTGATTTCCGAAACTTCTTCCAAACCTCCTCCCTACGCAGCCACGCACAGAAGTGGTGACGCTGGAGCCCTGCTCAGTATGTGTGCAGCTGCACTCGCCTTACTCCTGAGAGCCACCTGGATTACCCTGTCTTTACTAAGTCACTTTTCCCTTTCATGAAATGACTGTCCATAGTCTTTGCTTGTTTGTCTGCATTGCTGTTTATCGTTTTCTGGAAAGGGGCTTTTTCTTATGTTTTACTTTGTTTTTTATACAGAATGGTTATGTGTTTCTGTTTACATTTATGTGATCTGGGCAATTTTTACATGATGAATCCACCCTAGCATTTCCAGACTATTGTTCTGTCATTTTCTGTCTGGATGGTTTTAAGGTCAAGTTGCCCTTGTGAATTTCCATTTGTGGGCTCTGGCTCAGATGGCTGCCACCCCTTGCTCATCCATGTGGAATGAGCACATTAGCCTTAGTTTGACACATGCAGCAACGCCCCCCCACCCACACGCGCGCGCACACACACCTTCGTGTTTGCCCACAGATCACCAAGTCTTTCACCTGGGCCTCTTCTCTGCAAAGCATGCATATGTACATGGAGATATTTTCCCTCCCTCTCCCTCTCCCTCTCCCTCTCCCTCTCTCTGAAGGAAAGATCTATATTCTGACTTTGGCACATTTCAAAATTAAGGAATTGAACACACCTCGTGGGCCTACACTTGAGGACATTGGGTGTTCTTTTGAGTTAAACCAGATTTGCTCTCTATATGATTGTATTAGTCAAGGTGCTCTAGAGAAACAGAACTAAAAGAATATATGTAATTATAAGAGGGGTTGGATTTTGAGGAGGAACTCTACATTCTGCTGTGAGAATAGTTACTTCCTCATAGGAGAAAGAGATTTCTAAAAGCTCTTTGGGCCAGGCATTGTAGCAGTCCCAACACTGTAATCCCAACACTTTGGGAGGCCAAAGCAGGAGGATCACAAATTCAAGCCTAGCCTGGGCAGTTTAGTGACTTAATGAGACCCTGTCTCAAAATTTTAAAAATAAATAACTTTTTAAAAAGGTATAGCTCAGTGAGAAGGCCCTGGGTTCAATCCCCATTACAAGAAAGAAAAAAGAAAGCCTTTGGGGATCAAGGCAGCCGCAGACAAGATTTTTCTGTGAAAATTAGCAAATGTTTTCAAGTTCACTGAAGACTTAAAGTTTCCAGTATGTTTCCCAAGGAAACCTTGTGATTGCCATGGCCGGCTACCGTTCCTATTGTCTCTGCTGGAGGAGCCTCAGTTGGGCAACAAGCCTCACAACAACAATGGACAGCCTTCGTGGCAACTGTGGGATGTAGGAGAGAAGGAAGTTCTTTCTGTTACTGCATAGTTAAAGAAACCAACTCGTGGTAGAAAGTTTACTTTGTCCATGTCACTACACATTATTTGCAGGGGTAGGACGGAGGGCAGCCTTCTGAATGCTAGCCTAGTCCTCCAAGAATGACTCACCCCTAAGAACATTTGCCAATATTTGGAGACATATTTTGATTATCTCATTGTTGGGGAGGGAATGGCTACTGCATCTAGTAAGATCGTGCTCTCCAACATCTTAAAATGGACAGGGAAGCCCCGCCACAATTAGCTGGCCCAAATGTCAACAGTATCAAGGTTTTGGAACCGTACATCTAACCCAGGGCCAACTCCATATTTGGTTTGAAAGTTGTTAGTAGGGAGGAGGTAAGGCTGAGGGACACTTGAGGGTTTAATCTTTGATGCAATAGTAATCAACTTTACTTTTCTTAGACTTAAGAGTTTTGCTTTTACAATTGTATTGTGCATCTTTGTTTTTTATTGGTTACTCTGTCCTGTAGATAACTGTATTCTGGTGATATTTAGATGTCTTCAGTCCTTTGTCTCCTAGACATGGCACATTTCAAAATTAAGGAATTGACACGGAACATACCTCACAGTACATTTGGATGTTCTTTTGAGTTAAACCAGATTTGCTCTCTATATGATTGTATTAGTCAAGGTGCTCCAGAGAAACAGAACTAAAAGAATAGATGTAATTACAAGAGGGGTTTATTAGATTGGCTCACTCAATTAGAGGCTGAAAAGTCCCATGGTGGCCATCTGCAGGTTAGACTGCCAGGAAAACCTCCTCAGTCCAAGAAGCTAAAAGCCTCATAAGGGGGGCGGGGATGATGCAGCCCCGTGTGAGGCTGAAGGCCTGAAAGCCTCCTGGAGAGTTACTGGTGTAAGTCTGTTCAAGGGCTTCTTCAAGAACCCGGAGTCACATGTGCATGGAAGACTGCAGCAGAAAAACGCACTCGCCATGAAGCGACTGTACAAGTTCTCCCTTCTGCTTTATGGTTCCATCTGGGCCCTCATCCTTTTGAGTGGCACCACCCACTCATGTGCCGGCCCACATGCCCGTCCTCTGAGACACCCTCACAGGCACTCCCAAAAGTGTGCTTTACCAGTGCAGTAGCCCCATCCCTCGGTCCAGTCAGGTGATCCCAGACTTGACCAGCACGGGCACGGACTGGGAAAGACAGCTCTGAAGGCCTTGGTGCCCTACCGGAAGCCTAGGTGCCTGTCCCGGTGATCCTCTCAGGGCTGCGGTCATTACTTCCTCCCTGAAAAGAAGGGCAAGAGACACTGGCTGGTGTGCACTCCTCTCCCTAACCCTTCCTCAGGGGGATGAATGTCCTGACTCTGATCAAATCCCTTTTCCTTAGGAATTTCTGCAGTTCCTCCATGTAAATATTGCCTCCCCCCAAAAAAACTATAAATAATGTTTTACAATTATTATAATTTTCATGAGAATCATCTTTTTAGTAACTTACACCTTAAATGCAGGGTATACCATGGCTAAACGTAGGATTTATGACCTTCGGAGCACAGAATGATCTGGGCTTTGATATTCTGTCTTACTGGAGGGCATTAGGAACATCCTGAAATCAACTCCTTTGAAATGGAATCATCAGTCTAGGAATAATAGGAAGCTCCACATGATATTCCTCCTCGTGCCACAAGAAAGAAAGAAATTCTACTTAAATGGTTCTGTTCTTTATATCGTTGTGGGAAGATAGTCCACAGCATCCACCTCACCTCCAGTGGGGCTCATTGAAATTAAAAATCTCACATCGGACTAACGGGACTCGGTACAAATAATAGGTTCTTTGTACAGTAGCAACAAATGCTACTTAAATTGAATCAGGTTGGGTTACCATCATCTCTCCATTAGCGATGTAAAAATCCTATCTGTAATTGTTTAAAAGTTTTTTTTTAAATTCCTAAAGCCTGCGAGTTTCTTCATAACTTGGCAACAAAGCTTTGACTGGCTTTGAGTAAGGCTATGCAGTCCTGGCCCACTCTGCCCCATGTTAGGTTCACTCCTTGCTCTACAGAAACCTGTTTGTGGTGATGGGTTTGGTGCGGTACACGCTCCTGATGACCCTCGGTCACAGATGCATCGTGTGCTGCCGTTCAAAACCCAGAACCTTCTCAGTGGTGTCCTGCCTGTGAGGTCCAGCGTCCGGGTCGGGGGTTGTGAGCCTCCGGTGAATGAGGCCTTCAGCCCTGTGTCTTCATCGGTCCAGTGAAAATCACATTTGCCCCCCTGCCTCACTGGTAGGATGCACATGGGAGACCTCTGGGCACTAACCCTGAGGAACTGCTTGACGACTTCCTGTTGGACAAGATGTGTGTGCCTTTGACTCCATTGGTTTGCGGCCAGACACAGAATTGGCATCCACAACTGAATTTATTTCCTCACAGACCTTCTGGGAATTGTGGCTGTCAGCTGTCTTCTTATGTGCTCGTCAGGTCAAGTCTACATACTGGGACTTCTTTACTTTCTTTGTTTGGTACTGGGGATTAAACCCAGGGCCTTCACATTGAGCTACATCCCCAGCCCTTTGTTACTTGTTATTTTTGAGATAGGGTCTCACTCAGTCACTCTGTTGCCCAGGCTACACTCTAACTTGCTATCCTCCTGCCTCAGCCTCCCAGAGGCATGCACCCTCACACCTGGCTGGAACGTCTTTCTTTTTTTTTCTTTTTTGGTACTCAGGATCTTGTGCTTGTGAGGCAGAACCACTGAGCTAAATCCCTGGCCCTGGAACTTCTTTCTTAACTTTAGCATAGCGGCATTTTGAACTGAATAATTCAGTGGTAGAGTCAGGGTGTCCCTGTGTACTACAGGAGGTTGAACAGCATCTCCATCTCTCACCCTCCTGTCTTGACAGTCAACTATGTTTTCAGACACTGGCATTTGTCCCTTTGGAGGGCAAAGCCACCTCATTCAGGATCACTATTCTTGACCTATTTGGACTGAAATTTAGAAGATGCTTGGCTATATTCTTTTCAAGCATCATTCAACAGTTTATCCAACATGCTTTTCCATTTAAAGACCAGTTTTTCAGGTTAACCTGGAACTTTCCAGAAGAACAAAAGAGTTACATCAGTGATAATTATTTAAATCAGTAAAAGATTTTTTTTTCTCTGGTAGAAAGTTCTGAAATGTGTATTAGTCTGAAAACACTGGTATTCCTGCTAAAAATCTGGCACTGGAATAGGCTGAGCTGTTCCATCTGAGTGCTATTTGCAGCCCTGTGAATCTGGGGCAAGCCTACGTGGGGGTGCAGAGCCTGTGGGCGCCGTTCTCAGGAGAGATGGGAAGGGCTGGCGGGTGGACCCGTTCTTCTCTACCTACGGAGCCAATTGTGGATTTTTGTTTTTTCCTCTTAACCTAGGGATTTCTTTTTAAAGCCTGCAAAAAGCTTAGCTCCTTGGAGATGGTGATGGCAAGAACAGTAAATGCTTTGTAGCAGGCCATGTCCAGGCCAGACTGCCCTGATTTTATTTAGGTGGGTCGAACCCAGAATACACAGTCATTCACCTGGCACTGCTGTTGTGGCTGCAGAAAACAGTTGTCTCATTGTATTTAGTTTAATATAAGGATTTTAAAAGAATCAGTCTTATGAAAGCCCTTCAAGTATGACCAACTTAAAAGTTGTCTTTAATAAAAAAAAGGCTTTGAGCCATTTGGTGCTGCCTGTGGACAGACGTTTGTAGATTCCATCACAGTTCAGCTATTGCTGTCTACACCCTGAAAGGGGGCTGGGAGTTATTCTGATTATTTAGCAGCAAATCTTCTTGCTATTAAAAAAAATAAATTGTAAATGTGTTGTATACATTATGACTTCTTACTGTAAGAGAATAAGGATGGTAGGGCAACATCAACTTGACCCTGTGGTGTGGCGGTACCTGCATCCCCTCTGCAGCCCCAGGCCAAGGTCTTCCCTCTCCTTGCGGCATGCAGTAGGCAAGTTTCCCTACATAGACCTAAGCTCACCCCAGACTGGCCTGCACTAAGCTTGAGTTACCCACATGGAATCTTAGCTTCTCTGGTGTGGGACCCTGAGCATTATGACTTGACTTACCGCACCAATAAAGAAGCTTTAATTTGTTGATTGGTTTCATTTTCTACCTTCCTGAAGATAGACACCCGCCTCCCATTCCTCCAGAAGAAACATTATTTTTCTCCTTGGACAGGACACACCCCTGCTCTCCAGTGTTTAAAAGTAAGAAGTACAATGCTTTGTGATGAAACGAAGTCACAAAAGCCTTTGCACCTCCACCTGTTGATGCAGAAGTGGTGTCGCTCTGCTCGCTGGCCTGAGCTCACTGCAGCTGACCTGCAGCTGGAGGAAAGTGCACCGAGGTGACGCCCGCAGATGGGCTGTCGTCTGGCTGATGTCTGTACTCTCAGAATGCTCAGTGAAGCCTGGTGAAACTGTCTGATGCCAGATCATCCACGCGGACCTCCTGAGAATGCGGCTGTCCATGTTCAGGGTTGGATTCACCCATCCCTCCATCTGGCGTCCACCTCCCACAATTTTACAAATTCCAGGCAGAGTTAATCTGCATCTCACTGAGGAACACCTCTGAAGCTTTCAACATTTAAGCTATTTGTGCATTTAAATTTCCTTCAAGTCAAAACGCCGCTACATACGCCTGGAAATAATGGTGACGTTTGAATGCAGAGTGGAATGTGTCACTGCAGTGCTTCCTGGTGGATGTTTACCACAAGTCTGGCCATATCTGGCCTTTACACTAACGTGTGTGGGACGGTAGCTGTGTAGTTATGTGACTTACATCAGTTCACCAAAGGCCAATTCAAGCGACCTCAGTCTCTCCTTCCTGCTCCTCCTTTTCATCGGAACATTGGCCAGTACCCATCTTGGGTAGTAATATATTATAGGAATGAGCATTTTCTTTTACTGAATGCTTGCTCTGTGCCAGGTCTTATGCTAAAATTCCCATGTGATCTCTGAAATAATCCCCACAGCCATCATCCACTCCAGACAGTCTTACTGACTAACATTTTCACATCGCGGAAGAACGCGGTCTCGACCCCATGCCTTTGTCACGCCCACGGAGCCTGCACTGAGAATGCTGGTGTGAGACAGCCACACGTGGAGAGCGGGCGCCTCCCTGACTGTGCGACGCACGTGACTTTGCAACTTAGCTGAGACTGGGTCAGGTTAGCTTTGGCCTAAATGACCCTTATAATGCTAGAGGGCTAAATAAATAATGGTGCATTATTGGTCTTCCAAAGCAGAAAGTATACAGTACAGTACAGTACAGTGACCTGTCCTGTTCCAACCCAGTTTATTGCTGAGCGAGTCTCACCGAGGACAAGTCCTAAGACTTCTCTCTCAGTAGAAATTTTCCATGAAGTGATTAAGTCAGCAAGCAGCACATTTTTATGGGTTGACTGGTAAGTTCTGTGGGTGAGAGCATTCTTTTAGGGCCCTAGAAGAAAGGTGAGCAGGGCCCTGTATGTGGCGGATGAACTCAGGTTCTGCATATGAATTTCCTGTGGGCAAAATAAAACCACCACTCTGAAGTTTGAAAACCACTGACATAGAAAACTTTCCACTGCTTGTTTTTCTTCAACACCTACCTTTGGACAATGGTGTTTTCTTAATGTAAGACTAAAAAACCGTGCGGAGGCTCTCAAGTTCCGTCAGTAAAATGCTTTCATTTATTACAGAATACACTAGGGAAACCTTACTTCTGGAGGAAACAACGGAAGCAGCAAAGCTCATAGCCACACCTCTAAATACAGTAATGATATCTATTGGAAACGAGTAGTAACTGTATCTAGAAAATACTTTTGAAGTGTGTGATCTTCAGTCACTTGTTTTCCTCTGGTGGTTGGAATGTTTGCCATTCATACGGTTATTGGACTGAAGAGTTCAGGAAATTGGATTGGAAAAAAGCACCATCTAGTTCAGAAGACACACAGATCCATCAAACAAGATTTCTAAAAGAAAAGCCTATTTTGCCAAAAGGCTATAATTTCCTTTTTGTTCCTTAATTTTTAAAAACACATAGGAGATCTCTTGGATGAGAAAACTACTGACAGGTGTCTAGTTCTTATTATATTTATGGCAGATTGAACAGATTCTTACAAATACTGGCCAAAACTACCTCTGTATATACCGCTGTCTCCTAAGTAATCAATGAGGAAGCTATTAATGCTTATTCTGACATTACACAAAATGATTTCAAACCAAGAGTGACAATGACTGCAGAGTCTATAGCATGTACTTAGACATGAGCAAATGACCATGTAAAAAAATTCTGCCAGATGATGAATTTGATACAGCCAGTCAGGGGCCTTTTAGGTTCAATTTATGAATCGGGGTCAATAAGATTTATTGTTTGATCAAAAGTTATGAGTTTTGAAAGGTCTTATGGTTTGTTTTTCTTATGTGACTCATAAAATTGGCTTTAGAAGCAAATACCAAAAGGAAATTTTAGGAGTGTGTTGACTATTAAAATAGCAGTAGCTTTCCTTCTATTTCAGGAGAAAAAGAAAAAAAAACTAACCTGAACCCTATACATTGTAATACATTTAAGAAAAATTAGTCTTCCTAATTTGATAATATCTTCTTACTAGTAAAAGACAGTTTAACAGTATAGCTGGCAGTTACTTTTCAGATGTTACATGGGCATAATGATTTTGCAAATTAAAGAATGAGTCATTTCCTAGCAATTTACCACTTGCATGCAATAGAGATCTTTGAATGCAATGCTAATGAAGTCACCCTTTTTTACTTTTTAATTGCTGCTTTAACTATGTATTTATACCATTCCAAATCAAATTGTTTTGGGAAAACATTTTACTTTTCAAAATACATGTTATGGTTTGTAGGAGTTTTCTGTGTTGCTACTCTAAAATCAAAGAGATTCAGAGATTTAGCTCAGTGGTTCGGTGGCCTGCCTTGGAAGCGCAAGGACCCAAGTTCAATCCCTGGTAACAAAAATATAAAATAAAATAAATAAATAAAAAGGAAGGAGAGACAATGTTTCATTAACTCAATATTTAAATTTTGAGACTAAAGGAAAAGAGAAAATTTCTGTTCCCCAAATGGTACATTAAATAGTAAAACAGCATGTGGTGGTTGACTGAGGAGCAGTTTCTGTGAGAGCAAACATCCAGGAATAATCTCAATGCTGATGGTGTTAGATGTGCACTTCTGAGTCTAATCCTAAAATACAATAATCTCAAGATGCTTTTGCAACCTCAGGCTCAACCTCGGGGCCTCTTTTTTTTTTTTTTTTTTTTTTTTTTCCTCCTGTACTGGGGATTGTACAGAGGCACTGTACCCACTGGGCTACATGTCCAGCCCTTTTTACTTTTTTTTTTTAGAGACAGGGTCTTGCTAAGTTGCCCTGGCTGGACTGAATCTTTTGAACCTCCTGCCACAGCTTCTGAAATAGCTAGGAATAAATACAGGCATGTATTTATTTATTCCATAAATACCATGCTCGCTTCCTCAACCGCTTTATTTACCCAACAACCGAGTACACAGAAATTATTGCAGTATCTTTATGTAGAAATTTCGTGGGTGTTCGTTTTTTGTTTTGTCAAAGCCCTGTGCTTACCATAACTCTGTCACTCTGGCCTCATCACTAGTAATATTTTCTCCAATGTTCAGAAGTATGTGAGTTTGATTTTTGTTTTGTTTTGTTTTGTTTTTGTTATTTGAGACAGGGTTTCACTATGTGGCTGAGACTTACCTGGAACTCACTGTGTATCCCAGGCTGGTCTCAAACGCACAGCAATCCTCCTTCCTCATCCTCCCGAGTGCTGGTATTATAGGCATGTGCCACCACACTGGGAAGAAGTATGTGAATTTGGATAAAGACTTGAGCGCATTAGTGTTGAGTCTGATACTTACTTGGACTAGGCCACGCACCCCAGGCTTTCCAGAAATGAACTTAGAAAGTCAGAAATGCCACAGATGGTAGCCTGTTCACTATTGTTCTCTTAAGTTTGGCTTAAGACAAGTATAATTCTTAGAAGAAACCTAGGAATTTGGGGGTGGTAAAGATAATCGAAAGAACAAGCTAAGTCTGGATTACCTGTGTATCTATCTGTCTCTGTCGTCTACTAACCTACCTATTCTTAATATTCTGTAGAACTCAGACCCCTGGGATTCACTTAGAGTGAGGAGAGGACATGGTTTTGCACAGGTAATTTGCCTGGTGCAGTGTGGACAGAACACAACATAAACAGCACCTCTTCTGGGAGCACCTTGATCACATCTCACTTGTGCTCGCTGGCCTCGCCTGTGCCCTGTGCTCTCTGGGAAACCAGATGAAAGTGCCTACCTTGGAAGGTTTTCAGAAAGAGGAGAGGCAAAAAGACAGAGTATCCTTCAAGTTAGCCCAGAGTGTTTAGAAGAGGCCAGATGCTGGCACTAAAATGAACCTGCTGTAACTTTTTGGTTCTGTTCCACTTCATACTGTTGTTCCCTTTCCCATTTGTCACATACATGACACAGATTACACACATTTTATTTTGGATGTAAATTTACATTTATAAATATTATACAAATTGACCATTAAGATGCCTGCACTATTGATCATCTGTGCACTTGCCTTGAATTTAAAAGAAACCTGCCTCAGGATTGTATGCTTCCAACATTCCTGGAACACTTTAAGCTGCTATGGGCCCTTCATCAGTTGAGAAATAGATTACATGACAAAAATAGACTTAGGCTGTTTCCATTTTTAAGAAAACAAAAAAACTTCTCTTCCTTTTTTCTTTTCCTCTTGACCTTCACTGAGTAGAAGTTATGAATCCACAAAATTAATTGTAATGAGCAGACTTTTCTAAATATTTGAAGCCTATTTTCTTTAAGATCAAATGCCCTGGGGGGCGGATTTAGCTCAGTGGTGCTGGTACCTGCCTCACAAGCACAAGGTCCTCAGTTTGATCCCCAGAACCAAAAAAAAAAAAAAAAAAAAAAAAAAAAAAAAAACCCCCAAAAAAAAAAAAAAAAGATTAAACGCCCTAGCAAGTAATAAACACTTTTGCATTTTGTAATGTTGTGTTTTCTGGGGGTGGGAAGAATAAGACATGTTTGAAAGCTAATTATCTTTGGGCTTCTAAGGCAAAAATATGTATTTTAATCTTAGTTTGCTAAAAGCTGTACCTCAGTCCAGTAAATTGTCACTAATTGGAAGATAGAGCAGATTGAATTATTATTCAGCCGTGCTTTTAAAAAAATATTTAATAAGTATCTAAAACCACCGTGGATTACTGTGGAAAGTTCAGGCCCTCGCAGAGTATTTTCTTATTGCATTGTGACTGTCACCAGTTTGTGTGTGAGTTTGTATTAATTTTTAAACCCTGGAGGGTGAACGTGTCCCTTTACTGTCTCAGGAACCTTGGGGCAATAGGCAAAGCACTTTCTCCCCTTCGTTCTCTTTGGATGAGTCCGGTTAGAAATTTCCATTACAAAAGATTACATTTAAGAGGCTTTACCACGATGTTTTTGTTTGTTTGTTGGCACAGGGTCTTGCTATGTAGTTCAAAGGGGCCTCAGACTTACTGTGTACCACAGGCTGGCCTTGAACTCACAGCAACCCTCCTCCAGCCTCCCAAGTCTGGAATTCCAGGTGTGCACCAGCACACCCAGCTGCCACAACTTAATACTTCTGACCAGCCCTTGCATTGACTGTTTTTCTAACCCTTGGGCACTTAGGAACTGAGGTTCACTGCCATGTGTATTCCTATTTTAGATCATTTATATATCAACTGACTTCCAACAAAGCCCGACCCATTTTTACCGATGCTCATTTTCTCATCAGGGTTACCAGGGCATGGTAGATGGAGGCTCCAACATCGTGGAAGCAGACTGGGAGAGTGTCTCAAGCATCCTGCAAGTGGTGGGTACCATGTTGCCATTCATTTGTTTCTCTAAGTAAATAGTTTAGTTTGAAGCCATTTGCACTTGTCCTTCAGGGCCATTTAAGACACAATAATGTCCCAACTGACATTATTCTTACCTACTTTCCTGGAAAGAAAATATCCTAAATTTGTCATTTAATTACACTTCAAAACTAAAATTAGAGACCGGGGATTTAGCTCAGTGGTTCTGCCGCCTGCTTTGCAAGCACAAGGTCCCCACTTCAATCTCTGGTACCAAAAAAAAAAAAAAAAATCAGAAAGCTCAGCATAGCAGGAACTATCCTTGCAGTATGAAGTCGTATGATTCTTCTTCTGGTGAGTATCGTGGTTTTTGAGACCAGAAGTTGGGTCTGCTTTGGTTTGTTGGTGCTGTGCTGTGCATTCAGTGGAAAATCTCTGTACCCATTGGATTTTTGCATGATCCTTGGCACTGAGTGTAACAAAGGCTGGCAATGATTCTGCCTGACAGCCCCAGGTTTGATGCAGACACTGCTTCCCTGTTGGGGGCTGAATCAGACAGGGATAATTTCTGTGATGTGTGCAGAGATGAAGTCATTGCCACTGCAGGCAAAATGCGTTCCTTGCTTTGAATTTAAAAGGAAGCTGCTGCAGAATTGTGTGCCTCATACAACTTTGGTACACTTTAGCTGAGTGAGGGCTCTGAATCAAATGAAAAATACGGAGATTACTTGGAAAGAATAGACTTTATGGAGATCTCTTTATTTGTGGTTTGCTCTTAAAATGTATAGATTAATCTGTGACTCATTTTGAGTACTTTTTCATAACCGCCAAATTGGCTCATTCACTCTAAAGATTGTCATGGGGGACGTGTTTTGACATGGAGACTCTGAGTCTGCAGTGGAATTTTTTTTAGTTCTGCTAGACCTGGAAAGAGAATGAAGGAAATTCTGACAGTTATTCATAATTAGATAGAACAATATTTACAAGACTTCAAGACAGTAGTTAACAGTTTAATTCCACACAGAAGGTTTCCATTCTGCTGTCATGATTGAGATAGGAAAACCGGAAATGTGCATATAGTTGAAGGTTGTATGCGGAATGGGGCCTGCTTCTTGTTACTCACTTATTTGTGATTTCATTCCTGAAGCTCTATCTTATCTCCTCAGCACTAGCACTGTTGGGTTTCAGCTCTACTTGTAGTTGTAACAAGTCACCTGATCATCGAACTGCCCCTTATCAAATCAAAGTCCGAAGAACAAGCTTATCTGTGCCCTGCACTCTGCACTTACCATCCTCAGGCCTGCCTTTGTGAAGCCAAATTGTATGCTGGCCCAGACACACTTTGCGCTAGCATTGCTAACACAGAATCACTGCTAGGGCCGTGCTAGTGAAATGCCAGATGAATTTTAGCCTGATTGGTAATTTTTTAAATAATGCTTTTACCAGTTAAAGGGTGACTTTCATGAATTTTTATAGTTTGAAATAAATCTTCCTAAATCATTGCTCCCAACTTTCTTTGGTACTGAGGATCGAACTCGGGTCCTTGTGCTTGTGAGGCAGGTGGTGGAACCACTGAGCTAAATCCCCAGCCCAAATCTTCCTCAATCAAAGTGAGTCATACACATGCACTCTTGATATGTCTACCCAAATACTAACACCTAAATAAGCACAAGGGGCTTTCTGTGAGCTCTCCCACTAGAGGTCTGCTCAGCACAGAAACCAACCCTGATCATGAGAAGTTTGCTTTATGAAGCAAACATACATTTGATAGATTGAGTACAAGTTAGACTTTTATCACTCATTCATTATTTATTTAAAACATTATTTAATTTTTCTAAGTACTACAAACCAACCATTTGTTTGTTTGTTTGTTCTTGTGGCTACTGGAGATTGAACCCAGTGCCTTTTCACTGAGCTACATTCTCAGCCCATTTTATTTTAAGACGTCTTGCAAAATTATCCAGGCTGGGCTCAAACTCTAAATCCTGCTGCCTTAACCTCTCAGAGTGCAGGAACTACAAGTATGTGCCACCATGTCCAGCCCAACCTTACTTTTTAAAATACTAAACTCTTGTGGAAGTTTGGTGGATCAAAGTTAAGCCTTTTAAAAGACTGGTAGTGGCCTGGGGATTTAGCTCAGTGGTTCCACCACCTGTCTCACAAGCATCAAGTTACGAAGTTTGATCCCCGGTACCAAAAAAAATAAAGGCTGGTAGTAATTTGTGCCTGCTAAGTCCCTATGCAGACTACAGCTTATACTCCAGGACACAACATAAAGAGCACTTTTTCTGAGAGCTTAGATCAAACTTCACTTACGCTTACCGTCCTGGCCCTCCTCAGGAACAGCCACACCTGGGCTCTGTACTGCAAGTGAAATCAGCTAGAAGTGTAGGCCTTTTAAATGCTTTTGGTTCACTAATTCCCGTTCATTTTGTTTGAATATTGTTCTTGAGCATATGTGTAGTAGATCTGCAGGACGAGCTGCTTCTTCAGTCACAGCTGGTGACAAGGGGTGGTGACGCATCTTTTGCTTGCTATGTACTTGTTTGCACTCGTGTGGGGTTGGGAAAGCATCAGCTCAAGCTGGCTGGAAGACTTCTGTGTCTATGCATATTTGGTTGATGGCTGCCAATGTTTTTTCACGCTTATTTGGCCACTCCTGGGCAGGATGTAGGTATCATTCTTCATGGATGTCTAGCATGGAAGTAAAAGTAGAAAAGCACAAACTTTCACAGTGGACTAACTCAAGACATGAAAACGGGGAGAACTTAAATTGAAAGTCTCGTGTTAAAGGTCAAGCTGTATGTGTGCTGGTCCATCTGGCTTTCTGTCCAGTGGGCAGAGGTCAGTAAATATAATTTTATGTCTTTTCTAGGGTGGGACAATTATTGGCAGTGCCCGCTGCAAAGCCTTTCGTACCCGGGAAGGTCGCTTGAAAGCTGCTCTCAACTTGGTCCAGCTGGGCATTACCAACGTGTGTGTGATCGGTGGGGACGGGAGCCTCACAGGGGCCAACATCTTCCGGGAGGAGTGGAGTGGACTGCTGGAGGAGTTGGCCCAGAGTGGTATGATTCTGTTTCCGCCTCCGCTCTGCCCTTCTTCAGACCTTCTCTTGCCCTTGCCTTCAGAGAGCTGTGGAACTCACACAGTTTACCTTCGTAAACGTTTTATTTATGATTACATAATAATTGCACATATAGGTGGGTCGTTTTTTTGCCTTTTAACTTTAGCCAAGTAGTTTTTGTTGTAGGTCTTATAGTCTAATGCCTCAGGATTTAAATAAGCGCCTCAGGTAACACCAGTGATGATAATAAACATAACATGTATTAGGCATTTCAACATCTTATGCAGGTAGTCCCAGGGAATCCTCACTACAGTCTGAGATAGGTTTTCTTATTTATCCCAGTTTTACAGGTACAGAATCAAAGGTCCTATGGGAAGCCACGTAGCTGTAGGTATGACCCGGGTCCACCCTAGCCAGCCACAGACACCCACAGTCACACTTGGAGCCATCTAGCTCTCATGGGGTCTCTTTAAACTAAGTTATTGTAAGACTTTAATTTACACTTTAATAATGTGGCATTATGTCATGTTTTATCACCTTTGATACTACTTAGAGCTTCCGAGAACTCTTCATGTACTGTAGTCATTTATCTCTTAAAATTCTTATTACATAATTCCAATGTAATATAAAATACAGCCAGTGAGAGTATATAGCTCAGACTAATAGCAACTTCATAAAAAATGAAAACTTGAGACCAAGCATGTACCCTCAAGTTTTGTAAAAATCAACTTAGGCAATGAAGAGTAGCACCAAGGACCTCATAGTATCTTCTTGGCCACCATGTCTGGTCTGCTGCAGGCCTGTCAGTAGCCAGAACAGGACTAGGGCCCACCAGTCCAGAGCCCCTTTGACCATTCTAATTTCATTTATACAGAACTGCCTGACCCAGGTGACAGGACTAGGTAGAGATCTGACTAGCTCCCTGTGGGCCTGTAAGAAACTAATATGAAGATAACATAAAGTACTGAATTCTGAAATTGTGCTGCATCCTAATTCAAAGTCATGTCATTCTCTGAAGCCAATGCTAGTAGGTAAATTTGAGATTGTCATCTGCTAAGTACAATATGTCGACCCTTTTATTTTTGTAGTGTTCTTGCTAATGGCAAACGACAGCTCATGTTTCGTGTAATTACATTCACCTTCGGCTTTTCCTAAGTATACAGATGCAGATCGTATATAGTACTGAGAAAATAATAGGCAAAGACTTTAATTATAATTGCGTTCTCCATGGTGCACTTGAAGAGTAAGCAGCTCTTACTGATTATGAGGTGTGTTGCTTGTTCCCAATGCAGGTAAGATCACTGAAGAAGCCATGAAGAAGCATGGTTATCTCAACGTGGTGGGCATGGTGGGCTCCATAGACAACGACTTCTGTGGCACAGATATGACCATTGGCACAGACTCAGCTTTGCACAGAATTATCGAAGTTATTGATGCCATCATGACCACTGCCCAGAGGTAAAATGACTGAAAGAAGACAGTAGGAGTCAACTTACAGGCATGTGATGAGCTGTGGCTTAGCAAGTAGTGCTGATTCTACAGTGTTCTGCAGAGGGGCACACTGATGCAAGTCTAGTGACTTGAGTATTAGAAACCAGTACCAGAATATTCTCCTCTAGTTTACTTTTCATTAAAAAAATTTTTAATATTACTCTTTTTTAACCTGGTTACAAAAAAAAAAACACATTCATAGGAGAAAAATTAGAAAACAGAAAAAAAATCTATAATAAAGTCATGTCCTAAGATCTCCTACAATGTTAAAAGGCAAAATGACTGAGTTTGCCACACTTCTTAATAAGAAGCAAGGCAGTGTTTTGTTACTGTTTGGTTTCCAGCCTTTGACTGACAGAAGCATGGACAGAGTGATAATAGCTTATCCAAGGCCATATAAACTCATGAACAGAGAGTCTTCCTGAGACACCTTTGAGCTTCTGAAGTACTTTCGATGAAAGCAATGTGAAATAATACATAGGACAAGTGTCTCCCATTTTATATATGAGAAGCTTGATACTTGAAACTGTCCAGAGAGCCAGACATCCTGAGTTTTCTTTATGTTTCTGTCCAATCAGACCATGGGTATGGACTCAGGAATTGGAAAACCACCTCGTAAGGGTTGGAAGAATTGGTTAGAGCAGCTGGATTTTTCCATTGCATGGAAAATCCCTAGTCATAAGGCAATTAACACTCATTCTCATATGTTTACGAGAGATACTAGGTATGATAAAAAACATAATAAATGTTTAATTTTTTTAAACATTTATTACAGTAGAAGACACACTGCCATTAATCTCTCTTAAAATACTTCCCCTAACTTCAAACACTTACCCCATCATTCTTACTACTTTAGAAGTCCTCTTTTGTGAGCATCTTCATGTGTGCTGTCTCAACTCGATGTCCCGAATCAATTCAAAATGTTTCCCTTTCATGGTCATTTTGACTTTGAGCAAGAGCCAGAAGCTGCACAGTGCCAGGTCCAGACAATGAGGTGGATTGGCGCACATCGTTGTGTTTTTATAAGGCTGCCCTTGTGCTGGGTGGCTCACGGCATCAGCGTTCACCGTATTTCTTAGCACACTTCACAAAGACACTCAGGAAAGAGGACTTCCAGAACTGCTTCGGCAAGTGGCAACATGGGTTAAGTAAGTTCAGAGCCAGCGGGGAGCATTTCTCAGGGGAATGAATGGCAAGTGTCTTTTGCTGTGATGATTTTTAATTTACACATTCAGTATATGGTTCAGTCCCACCTGGTGTATCCAGAGCTACCTGACTTTGCCCAGTATAGTCATTATCTCAGAAAGAGCGTAGGAAAGTGTGCTGCAAGTGCAAGTCACTCTTAGGGTACCAGTGATAGCAGTTGTACAGTGTGTAAATAGAAAGTGCAGTCACTTTTGAAGCCCTGTTACTTAAAAGTCTGAGACACTGTTGCAGCAGCATTTATTTTTGAAGAAAATGAGTCATTTTCGGGAAGCCTGGGTACTCGCTGTAATTACGAAGCAGGCTTTCTTTCTCGTTGGCCGTAGGAACACTTTTCTGTTTGCTTTCTGTGCTGTTTCCAGTGGTGGTGAATGAATGTACCCTTTGTCTCTTTTTCAGCCACCAGAGGACCTTTGTCCTAGAGGTGATGGGCAGACACTGTGGGTAGGTACCTGCACACACTGTGTGGGTGGAAGGAACCCTTCGTGTCATCCCCTGGAGTTCTTGCATTCTGGATGTTCCTAGTGGAGAATTCACAGAGAAGCCAGTACCTCCTGATCCGTATTCCAGTGTTGTGTCTGCCAGAGTCTGTCACTGAGCCTCGGTGCCCTCGGTTGCCTTGCAGGAAGTGTCCTCCTCAGGGCACTGATCCGTCATCTTTTCCGTGTAGGTACTTGGCCCTGGTGAGTGCGTTGGCCTGTGGCGCAGACTGGGTTTTCCTCCCAGAGTCTCCACCGGAAGAAGGTTGGGAGGAGAACATGTGCATCAAACTCTCAGAGGTAATTGGGATTCCCACTGCGCTGCTTTAGACAGGAGCCCTAACTGCCTTTGGGCGGCCTTTAAATGAGTGAAAGCCTGTGGTAGGGGGTCTCTCTAAAGGTTGTGCACATGTCTTTCTCTTCCCAGAGCTTCAGAGTAATGCCAGGGAGAAATAGCCAGGACTTTATTTTCATATAAAACAGTCAGTTCTGATTTTAAGTGGAGTAGGTTCCGTGAGATCACAGCTATTAAAGGAAATGACATTCAGCAGGAAAAACTGCTTGCTGTTTTTCCTCCACATCTCTCAGTACAAACACATTCAACTCTCGAATTTTAAGTTCCCTAAATGACTTGGAGTTAGGTGTTTTCACATTTCTTTCAGCTGTGAGGTCTCCAGTGCGTAGATCTGAAGGTCCATCCATTTGCTAATTGTTTTGAGCTGGGCTTTTCTCTTCCTGTCTGGAGTTTGTTGCACATTTTTCTTTCATGCTGTGTCTTGGTGTAGGGCAAATTCCCCTAGAGGAAGGCCAGATACACTTTTAAAAATTAAGAAAGGGCTGGGTATGTAGCTCAGTGCGAGCCCCTTGTGTTCACTTACCAGTACTGTAAAACAAGAACAACAACAACAAAACTGAAACAAAATACAGGTTTGTGACCCCACTGCCAGGCCAGTGTGAGCCACATGGAGACAGCCCATCTCACCCTGGCTTCTGGTGGCACCACCTTCAGACTCAGCGACTGCTGACACTTTGTACAGGAGCGTCTACATCCATTGAGAAGGTATGAACCCACATTGCAGAGTGGTTCTGTCATTCCCAAACACCTGAGATAAGTCAGCTTCAAAGGATAAAAGGTTTACTTTATTTCTATTTCTGTTGCTGTTACTGTGGTGCTGGGAATTGAACCCAGGGCCTCATGTATGCTAGGCAAGGGCTGTATCACTGAACTGTACCCCAATCCAAAAGGTTTATTTTGGCTTATGGTTTCAGAGGTCTCAGGCCATGGTTAGCCGGACCTTGAGACAGCACAGTATGTTGTGGTGGGAGGGGGCAGCAGAGGACTTCTGTTCACTTCATGGTGGCCAGGAAGAAAAGGAGAGGTCCGAGTCACAACATCTCCATCAAAGCCATGCCCTTGATTACCTAACTTTTTTCCACGAGGCTCTACCTCTACCGAGCCAGGTGCAGTGATGCACGCCTGTAATCACAGTACTCTGGAAGGCTGAGGCAGGAGGATTGCAAATACAAGCCTAGCCTTAGCCAGTTAACAATTTATAGAGATCTTAAACTAAGAAAGGCTGGGCCTGTAGTTCAGTGCGAAGGCCCTGAGTTCAGTTCCCAGTACCACCAAAACAAAAAGGCACCTCCTATTCATGCCGTGGGACAGAGGCCAAACGTTCAGCACATGATTCTTTGGGAGACACTCCAGACCCAAACTATAGCAGTGTCCTTTCCCACTTTCTTATCTGCATCCTCTCTACTTCCTGTGCCTGTGCCTGATACTCTCTCATCATCATGGTGGGGAATTGACCTCATAGGGCTAGGTTTGGGGTAGGGTTCATGCAGAGATGTCAGGAAGCTCTGGAATAGCGGTGACCGAAAGCATGACTTTCCAGGAGACAGATGCGGAGGTGGTGGGGTGTCCAGCCTGTGTTCCTCCCAGTGACGACGCCCCGCCCACCCTGGGGCTCACCGGAGGCGATGTTCTTTGTATTTGTAATGTCCCTGAGGCTGCCAGGTCCTCGAGGACCTCTCCCATGGCTGTGCTGTCACCCAGAGTACCCTTCACCTCCTATGGTGTTACTAGGAAGTACTCGTCACAAAACAAGGCAAAGATTTCTGTCTGGAAAGAGGCCAGTTCCACAGATTAAGTATGTGAAGGTTTCAATTTTCTGTTTCCTTAGAACCGTGCCCGGAAAAAAAGGCTAAATATTATCATTGTGGCTGAAGGAGCAATTGATACCCAAAATAAACCTATTACCTCTGAAAAAATCAAGGAGGTAAGCGTGTGTTGTTTCTCCCTTTTACTCTGTTGCCCACCTGACAATAAGAGACGTTAGCGTAATGGACAGGGTTTCAATTTAGAATGTTCAACGGCATTAATTTTTTTCTCCCTGATATTAAAAAAATACTTTCATAATGGCTCAGAACTTCAGTGGCCTGGGAGACACAAAGCTCCCCGGCTCCAGGGAGCCAGCACGTCTTGTGTTCCTCAAGACTGTGAGTCCCCAGCGGGAAGAGTGGAGAGGTGGTAGAAGGGCCAGTCGTGTTCTCGGTGGTGGACAGTTCCAGCCCTTCCATACGCATTTCTCTGAGCGAGAGGAGGGCTGACGGCTGGCCAGCTTTGTGACAGTAGAACAGATGGTGTCCTCATATCCCCCTTCCTTCTGACCCAGAGAGCATCAGCTGGGCACATTCTCACCAAGAAAGCCCATGAGTCATTGCTGCCTCATGGCCTTGAGAAAGGGCAGGGTCTGGTGGGCCGTTACTATGGGGCTCGTTCAGACTGAGGCTCACCTGTCTCAACAGGACTGTGATGTGTCAGCCAGGAACTAGGGCTGTAGGCAAGCCACTGGGTGAGAGCCAGGCCCTGACTCAACCTCAGGTCACTGCAGGTCAGGCAGCAGGCACTGCCAAGCTGATTTCTTTATCATGCCTAGCTGTGATCAGTTAATGAGCCAGACGCCTGTCTTATGGGTTCCAGTGCAGTACCAGCCCTGCACCTCAAGGTTAAGTCATTGAGACCTGTGAGAGGCGTGTGCCAGTATTTACAAGAAGTAATTGATAAAATCAGGAAAAAGGTTTTCTTTCTCATTTAATTGAAGTAGAGATTAAATCACAGAACATTGGATCAAGCAGGGACCAAGGGCTCAAAATAGCTAGCACCACAGTTTATAGAGGGGAATAAACTGAGGTCTAGAGAAGCTTCGTGGCCTCTACAAGTCTCAACCTGGCTTTCCTGTGGGCACAGGACTGACTTTCCTTCGTTGGGCTGTGCCATTCAAATCCAGGAAAATGCTTGCATTCTCATACATATAGATGATACTTTATATACAAGCTGTGAAAACATGCTTTAGGAAATCAATGTTACTTACATTTTTTGCTAGTTGGTAGACGAAGATTGTATTGTAGCTCCCTGTTCCACTGATCTTTCTGTAGAAAGCAAAGTTTAGAAATGATCATTTGTCCCACTCAGATCTGAAGGAAGAGTGGGAGAACTCTTTCCTCCACACCAGTGCCATTACCAAATCTGAGGTGATGTGCCAGTTGCTGGGTCACGGTCTGAATTCCTGACGGAGATCTCTTTCTCTGCAGCTTGTGGTAACACAGCTGGGATATGACACTCGAGTGACCATTCTTGGACATGTGCAAAGAGGTGGGACCCCTTCCGCCTTTGACAGGATTTTGGTAAGTGAGGGCGGAAGGTGCCAGGCATTTCCACAAGGTGCCTAGGGAATAAAATAGTTGTGGACGTTGAAAGGAGCCAGTTTATTACAAAGGCTGACTGACAAGCTCCTCCCTGGAGACTGTAGTGGTCCACGTCCTTATTTGAAAGATCCTTTGAGGTTCGCTGACGTAAAGTGATTTCCCAGCCTGGAGTTACTCAGATGCTGGGAGACGTCAGCTAATGTGGGAAGCCTACTGGGAGGTGGACAGTGGCGCTGGGAGAATCAGTCATCCCAGGTGGAAGGCAGTGTTCCAAACCAACCACGGGGACCACCGAAATCCTGAGCCCCGATCCTCAGCTCTTGCTATTACTTGCCCTCTGTGCGTCACTATTTCCGCTCCTCTCCCTAGCTGGCTGGATCTTATGAGAATCATAATCCGTTCATTCCAGAGTGGGGGCTGGAGCTAAGTGGGAGGGGTGGTAAATGCCCCGCCCATTGAGGCTGCATTCCACACATGGAAAATGAGTAGTGGCATCGTCTCCAGTGGTCGCAGGTGGGCAGGGAGTGCCTCACTTGGAACAGGAAAGTGGGCCGTCCTTGACTGTCACGATGTCCTTTCCAGGCTAGTCGCATGGGGGTGGAGGCGGTCATTGCCTTGCTAGAGGCCACCCCTGAGATCCCTGCCTGTGTTGTGTCACTGAACGGAAACCACGCTGTGCGCCTGCCCCTGATGGAGTGTGTGCAGATGGTGAGTGGGGGGCAGGGTGGGCACAGTCACACGCCACAGATCAGGCCAGGCACGTGCCTCGGGTCATCTGGTCTGCTGCCGATGGGGTGCTCAGTGGGTTCGATGGCCTCTGTGAGAATATGGTGAGCTGTCCAGGGGATAAAAACAGCAGGCTTCCCGTTTTCATTGCACAGTGTATAAAACCTGCACTGCCTCTTCCTTCTTGACTTCTAAGTTACTATCATCCATGGGGTTCTTCTAGTAGTGACGTCCCTGGAGATGAATCTAGTCCATCAGGAAGGAGTATATGCAAGGCCTCTCTGACCGCCTCTGTCAGCAGTCACAGAGGATCCAGGTGGCTGTGGACAGCAGATGCTCCAGCGGTGATACAGGGCAGGGGCAATGCCCTGCCAGAAACGGGTGGCATTTCATGGGAGATGTGACATGGCTGGATTCTCCAGTTTTAGTCACTTCCTGTCCTTCTGTGCTTGAGGACGTTCAAGTCCATGCTAGGATTTTGGCTTGGTTTCCATTGACATTCTGAGAGGAACCCACCCCCTGCAGGCCCTGGAGTATCTGCAGATGGGGAAAGAAACATAAGTTAAAATTTTCCAGTTAGCAGTAAATGAGCTGGCAGTAGAGTTAGTTGAATTTGAAATGGCCATTTTATTTTTTCAAAGCTTACTCATGACTGTCACTTCATTTTACCAATAATCCTGAGGTATGTTCTTTTATAGCATGTTTATATAGAGAAAGGTTGACAGGTAATTTAAAAGACTTGCTGAAAGTAACTTTAAAAACATAATTCCTGAGCCAGGTGTGGTGGCGCACTCCTGTAATCCCAGCACTTGGGAGGCTGAGGCAGGAGGATTGCCATGAGTTTGACTACATAGTGAATTCAAAGCCAGCCTGAGCTACATAGTGAGACCCTGTCTCAAAAAAGACAAAAAAACAAAACAAAAAAAAACATAATTTCCAAAACCCAATAGGTGTGCAGGAAGTTTGTGTGTATATGTGTGTGTGTTTGCATTTGTGTGTACAAGTGTGTGTATGTATCTCTGTCTATATATGTGCATGTATGTCCCTGGGGACGGGAAGACAGGAAGTGTCTGAATCTCTGAGAGATGACAGGCCTGAAAGGACCACAGCATTGAACTATGTGCGCATTTAGTAAGAGCTTATTTCTCATGTCTGGAGTCGCCTGGGGATAGGTGTGACGGCTATAACTTAGCTTCTGCAAGCCATTGTGTGGGGGGTTTTATTATCAAAAGCCATAGTGAGCCATTTGGTGAGCAGTTTGTCATTTACCTAAAGGTCTGATGTGTTTTTTGGTTGTTTAGGGTATAGGGTTTGTTTGGTTTGTTTGTTTGTTTTTTGGTACCGGGGATCAAACTTGGGTCCTTGCGCTTGCAAGGCAGGTCTGAGCTAAATTCCCAGCCCATGATGTGTTTTTTTTTCTTTTTATTGAGTTTATTGGTACATTCTAGGTATACAGTACAGTTACATTCATTACTGGATCTTGTAATTTTACATGACAAGTCTTAGTTCCCATTTTTCGTGACGTGTTTTTAATAATTAGAGAAGTAGGGCTATTTTCCTTGTCTTACAGAGTAAGAAAGTGAAGTTTGAGATGATGCGAAACTTGCCCAAGACCCTAAAGTTAACAGGAGCTAACCAGAATGTGTGTGCTGGTCCTGAGCCCTTAGTCTTAGGATAGCCCTCATCCCCCGCGCCCCTCAGCCTGCTGTAACCACCCTTGGGTCCTACAGCCCTCATGAGGCGCCAGTGGGCTGTGTTTTTGTGGGAATATTTTAGAGTCTTCCCTGAAAGAGCCCTTTCTTGTGGGTTGTTCTTGTGAGGTGAAATCCGGCTAATTTCACAGCCATGAATAGCAGATGACACCTTCTTCTCCTTTTTCCCTGGAAGCAGCTAGAGCTGGGTGGACCCCAGCACCTTTAGCCTTGCAGCTGGCACCGATGGGCCAGCCAGCGTGCCAGGTACAGGGCAGCCAGCGATCCAGACCAGCCTAGGGGCTGCCAGCAAAGCCGTACTGTGAAGGGGTCTGGCCCCTGGGCCCTGAGCCAGCTCCCTGTCTACTCCCTACCTGCGTAACTCTTGACACATTCTTTCTTTCTATTTCACTTCTGTAAAAGACCCAGGACGTACAAAAGGCAATGGATGGGGGAAGATTTAAGGACGCCGTCAAACTTCGAGGGAGGTGAGTTATTTTGAAGAAAACCTATTTCACCAGGAACTTCAGGTCCTCAGGCTTGGTCAAATAGAATATGGTTAGAGGTTGTGCTTGTTATATCTCTATATAAAAAACTTGAAAAACAAATAAGTTAATACACAAGGCCAACTTTTTTTCAGGGTGAATGCCTAGATGACTAAAAAAATTTCTTTTTCTATTTGTCATTGATTTTTGGGAGGGGCAGGGTGAGGGTTGTTCAGAGCCTAATGAGATTAAGGTACAAAGTGACACATTGCCAGCATTTTGAAAAGAAACTTCAGAAGAGCAGGAGAATGCTACTTTTCCTTATCCAGTTTCCAAACTAAAAATAGCACCCTGGGTCCTTGTTGAAGGCTCTGTAGCATGTGGATAATGCGGTGGGCTCTCAAGGTACAACTGGCTGGACATATGAACAATTTGGGTTACGACTGGAATTTTAGTTTTATTTACAACCAAAGTCTTGAACTACAACCTGAATGCTGGCCACTTGTGCTTCCTGATGATCTCAGATACAGATTTAACACTTAAAGAGTTCTGGAAGGAACATGACAACATTCTTTCCTGTGTGGGGTTGAGAAATCCCAGGCCAGTGTCTCTCTAAGGACCCTGAGATCTGCCTGTGTACAGGAGAGAGACTCTGAAGGCTGTGTGGAGGAACCTGGGCCTTCAACTGACAAACTTGAGTTACAACCAGCATTCCCATACAAACTGAGTTCATAAGTCAGAGGTCCACTGTATCAGGGCTTCTGTCTTCCCCAGTAGCCAGTAGACCAGCTGAGCATTTGCAGAGTATCTGCCTTGGATAAAACTGTTCTGGGCTGCCCAGCCCCCAGACCTTTCCTATGGTATCCCCTGTCCGCAACTTTGACCCAACAATGTCCTTGTCTTTTAGGAGCTTTGAAGGCAACTTGAAGACCTACAAGCGACTTGCCATCAAGCTGCCTGATGATCAGATCCCAAAGGTAGGTGGCCAGCCTCCAGTCATGCCCCTGTGCTCCTGTGGCCCCAGGGCTCTCCTGCCCATTTCAAATGCTGGCCACTGGAAGAAGGTTGTCCTTGTAGCTGACTGTCTTTCCATCCTGACCTTCACCCTAATGTGGAATGCAGTCACCTGGCATTCAGTTCTGCGCTGAGCCGCAGATGGAGCTTGCGCACACCTGGTGACTTGGGCCCGCCTTTGCCTGTTTTCAGAGCAACTGCAACGTAGCTGTCATCAACGTGGGGGCACCCGCTGCCGGCATGAATGCGGCCGTGCGCTCTGCTGTGCGAGTGGGCATCGCTGAGGGCCACAAGATGTTCGCCGTCTACGATGGCTTTGACGGCTTCGCCAAAGGCCATGTGAGTCTCCCGGAGGTCCTAGGCAAGTGGGAATATCACTCTGCATCCTGGGTTCTGTGACATTGTATCTATAAGGACTGCCTACTTAAAAAACAGCTTCTGTTTGGGATCCTGCCCTGAGGTAGATTCTCAGCCTGCACATTAAGCCCAACGTGAAATGTATTTGCGTGTTTTCCCAAAAGACACTGCGGGAGAGTGGTATGGTAATAGTCACCTACTTCACAGGCCGTCAGGGCAGTACAGATGAAGTGCACAGTGTCTGGCCTACAGAAGCACTCAGTGAAATGAAACCCTTGATGAAATAATTAGCACTTCTTCAGTGCTGACTGTACTCCCTTGTTCCATTGGATTTTAATGTACTAACCCATTTACACCTTAGGCTACATCTAACAATAAAGATACTATCCCATTTTCCTCAAGAGGCATAGAAATATTAACTAACTTGATCCAGTTCACACACCGTAGGATTTGAAACAGGACGGGAAAGTGGCAAGTCCTATGCTCTTAATCAAGTGCCATTCCAGTCGATACTATTTTTTTCATGCAGTCAGTCAACAGAGATTCACTCTGCTCAATTCTTACACTTGTGAAATTAAGTGAGTGAGCCAAGAAGACAAAACATCTGTCTGGAGAGTTTGTGTTTTAGAAAGGGAGATGGCAGGAAGTAAATAGATCTGGTAGGCCATCTAGCAGTGCCAAAAAGACACATCACAAAGAGGCCAGGAAGGCACACAGGTGGGTGTTGCCCGGAACATGGACCACACCCACCTCAGGGCCTTTGCGTGGTCCTCCTTCCTGCCCGGAATGCGCATCCCTAAGGTCCACAGGAGGCGTCCACTCATTTCACACCTTCCCGCTGAGATCAGCTTCTAGCAGTGACTGCTGCAGAATCTTCAAGAATTGTATCCTGGGGGCCTGGGGATTTAGCCCAGTGGTTCTGCTGCCTGCTCTGCAAGCACAAGGACCCGAGTTCAATCCCCAGTACCACAAAAAAAAATAATAATAACTGTATCCTGGAGATGTGGATCTGGAAGGCTTTGGAGTGGAAGCGTCAGAGTCCCTACAGTTGTGAATTTAAGGAGCTCTCCCCAAGGGCAGAAGAGGAAGTGAGAGAGAAAAGAGGGCTGAAGCCTGAGCTCTGTGACGGTGCTAAGAGTAGAGTCAGCACCCAGAACTGGAGACGGCAGCCCAGGAGACAGGAGAGGCAGAGAGGGGGGTGGGTTGGCAGTTTTGGGGCATCCATGATCCACTTTCCACTGTGACCAGCTGAAACAGCACTGGGTAAGGCCAGAGTCAGAGTCCTTCCACCCAGGTCTCAGCAGCCAGGAGGGGACCAGGAACCCTTCTCTCCTGGAGACCTCACCAGAACATAGCAGAGTGTTCGCCATTAGCTGCTATTCCCGGGGTCACATGTCTGAAGCTGGCGGGCCCCAAGTTCCCCACAGACCCTTCTAGATGATTAACTTCATCTGCTCTGCTCAGGCATGCAGCTATATTTCCCTCTCCCTTGCTTGCTCTCTCTCTCTCTCTCTCTCAAAGGAATGAAACTTTCTTTTAATTATTTATCATTTTTAAAACATGCCAATTTTTAGTTCCCAGCAGCAGAATTTGACCAGCTAATGCACCCATGCAGTGAACATGCCTGGAGTAAACATGCAGGGATCCCCCAGGAGGGAGGCAGGGTTTTATTGGGGAACCTTATTAAATGCCCATTTCACATCTTGAATCATTCAGCATTGCTGTAAGAAACAGTCAGGTAACGCTTCACAGTTCTTTATAGAAATAGCCTATTGAAAGACGGAAGTCTGAAACATTTTTATTTTTGTATTAGTACATATTTGCAGCAAATAATGATTACATCATCATGGGGAGTTGACACATGTACATAACATCTTAATTCTTTTTATTTCCCCTCCCTCACTGAGCCCTTTTTTTTTTTTTTTTTTTTTTTC
>NW_022900922.1:6021545-6045214 GCF_012274545.1 Fukomys damarensis | reverse complement strand
CCTTAGCCCTTTTTTTTTTTTTTTTTTTGTACCGGGGATCAAACTCAAGACCTTGTGCTTTCAAGGCAGGCACAATGCCACTGAGCTAAATCCCCAGCTCTCACTGAACCATTTTTGCAGCTTTGTGATTCCCTTTTTCTTTCTCACTTCAGCTGTTTTACTCTATGTTTGCACATTAGATCAAAGAAATCGGCTGGGCAGACGTTGGAGGTTGGACTGGCCAAGGAGGGTCCATTCTTGGGACAAAACGGTAATTTCCAAGTATTAACTCTCTGACCTCCTCTGAAAGAAGAAAGGGCTCATTCCAGAAGAGAGGAGCTGGGTGTTGATACTTCTTCTCATTTATTGTAAAGAATTCCTAAAGGAAGAGACTCTGGGAATGGTACGGTACCATCTTTACCCCAGGAACTCGATCATGTTTCAGGCAGCAGCGGGTGAATCTCAGAGCTTGGAAGGAGAGGGATGGTAACTTGTATCAGTCACTTTTCCATCGCTGGGACACAATACCTGACACCCCAGCTTATAAAGAGGAGAGTTTCCTTGGTTCACAGTTTCCAGTGGGTTCAGTCTGAAGTCGGCTGGCTCTGAGGCGGAAATGCACGGAGCGAGGGCACGGGGAAGGAAAGCTGCTCACCCTCCAGCCACAGCCCCCCTCCCAGCAGCACACTCGGCTACAGAACTCGTCAGCGGCTGGTCCACGGAGGAGTGTGCACCCCGATGCATCAGCTTCCACACACGAGACTGTGGGGGCGTGTTCTAAATCAAAACCACGATACTTGAGGGCATTTTTCTCTAATAATTCCTTCTATTTTTTTTAAGACGAAATGGTGTGCAAAAAGCCTCTACTTGATGTAGGTTGTAAAGATGAGTGACAACACGGAGCCTTAGTAACCACACTACAGAAACAAGCCCTTGAGCTTTGCTAAAGGAGGTTCCTGTTGATGGGAACTGCAGAACCGAGCTCAGATTTCCTGTGCTGAGGAAATGACCCGAGTAGCGCTAGTACCAAAATACATTTTTCTAAATTACAATAAGCTGCATTGTTCCCACGTAGTTCAGCTTAGGATATTTTCACAAGGTGTCATATTTAATATTAAATCTAAGTCTTTTTCATCATTAATTTTCTTGAGTACGACTTAATAATATCAGTCCTTATTATAGTACACATTTGATTATGGAAGAAAGTAGTCTTTAAGTAAATCTAAAAAAATGTTGGGTTCCATGTGATTGTAGTATACTAGTCCAAGAAAATGAGATCAATCTTTTGTGCTGCTTTAAAATCAGGACCCCTGCCGGGCATGGTGGCGCATGCCTGTGATCCCAGCACTCGGGAGGCTGAGTCAGGAGGATTGCTGTGAGTTCAAGACCAGTCTGGGCTACATAGTGAGTTCCAGGTCAGTCTCAACTGCATAGTGAGACCCTGTCTCAAAAATAAATAAATAAATATTTAAAAAAATAAAAACAGAACCCCTTAGCCAGGGATTTAGCTCAGTGGTTCTGCTGCCTGCCTCGAAAGTGCAAGGTCCTGAGTTCAATCCCCGGTACAAAAAAAGAAAGAAAAAATGACCCCAGAACCACCTGGCTAACAGTGAGGATTCCACAGGGCTGGAGCAGATCTCTGAAGCTTCCTGTGTCTGCTCTTCCCCAGTGCCATGGCGCTGGACCTCTAGGTAACAAGGCTGCAGTTAGAAGTAGGTGTGTCTATGAACACGTATCCCAGCCTTCTGCAAACTGGGCACGACAACCCCAAGTGTGGGTGAGCGGGGCTCTGCCCTGGAGTGGTTAGGGGAGCGAGTTGGCACGTAATTGCAAACTATTGTGTTTAATTTTTTTTCTAATAAGGCAGTCAAATTCTTTTCAGTTAGAGGAACTAGTTTAAACACTTCTCAGTTACTTTTGAAATATCTGCTTTGATGTGTAATTCCTGGCCAATGCTGCTTTGGGAAACCTTTCCCCAGCGCTTACTGCCTGAGCCACCTTCTGCCAACCACGATGGCAGGAGGGAAACAGCTAACTGTCCGGTGCCTTTGGTGCCACAGAGCTTGGCCAGGGACGGAAGGTGGGAGCAGGGGCTGGGGGGGCAGAGGTCTTCAGAGGGCTGACGAGCGTGGTGCTCATCGTGGTGCCTGTGAAGCTTGCGAACATGCCTGACCGCCTCTCCTGCTGTTTTCAGTACCTTACCTGGAAAGTGCCTGGAGCAGATCGCTGAACAGATGCACGTCCATAACATCAATGCCCTCTTGATCATTGGTGGATTTGAGGTACATATTGTTTTAGTTTTGAGGTCTGAGTGATAACCCTGGGCTGGCTTCACACCCAGCAGTAGTTTGCTGACTACCCTGCAGGAACTGGGAGTACAGCCCCTGAGCCCAACTGTCACCGGCTAGTTGTGACGCAGATGAATAAATGGTGGCAGAATACGGCATGAGACTGACCTGGTTCCAGGAAAGCAACACGCTGGGGAAGCTAAAGCATGGCTCCCTCGCCGAGCCTCGTCTGTCCCATGAGTTCTGAGTTTTTTCCAGTCTGTGGAAATCCAGCTCTTGAATTTGAAGTCAGCTGTCTCTTTAGAGAGGAAAGTAGTTACATGGTTAAATTTCCGTTATAGATTTTTAAAATCACATGCACTATTGGACTGTAGTCTTTAGTTATATCCTATTCAATAAAGATCGGTCTCATGATAACCTTTTGGCTAAAAAAATGTAAGAACCTCAAAGAATCAGATTGTCACCAATAATAGATTATTTAGTCCACCTTCAAATGATAATGTCTACTTTTCTCCTTTGTGCTTAGAAAATCGTTTATCCTTGTGTATGGTCTTAACGCATCTCTGTTGATTTTGTAGTGGTCCCTGGTGTCCCACCCTGTACCCTGGTAGAAGTGGCTCCCTGAGGCTCCCACCCCTCGCACCGGTGCCTCCCTCCGTGTGCCCCGCTCCCCCTCCTGGCCCCCACAGTCACACACACTTATCTGACAGGCCTACCTGGGACTCCTAGAGCTGTCAGCTGCCCGGGAGAAACACGAGGACTTCTGTGTCCCTATGGTTATGGTTCCTGCCACTGTCTCCAACAATGTGCCCGGTTCCGATTTCAGCATCGGGGCAGACACAGCTCTGAACACTATCACAGACGTAAGTGTGCGCCGGCCGGCAAAGCAGGTGCGGCGGATGCTAACCCAGGCTCTGAGCCTTTTATCTACCAGTGCACTAGAAACAGCTCCTGCCAGCCACCACACAAAAACCTAAAGGAACTCTTTCGTTCATTTATTTTTGCACAACAATATATTAAAAAGTCCTTCGGGCGCAGGCAGGGGATTTAGCTCAGTGGTGCCACCTCCTGCCTCGAAAGCACAAGATCCCCAGTTTGATCCCTGGTACGAAAACAAAAGTCCGTTAGGCTCTGGAAGTCGTTGGTCCAGCTGCCCAGATTTTTACCACTGTCCTCCTGTGCCGCTGCTGGGCTGTTGCTCATCGCTGTCCAGACCCGCAAAGCTCCAGTGAGCTGAGGCCAAGTGGATCACATCACAGTGTTTTGTGATTCGATAATCATTGAAATTAGCTGGGGTTTTTTTGTTCTTGTATTTTATTTTGGCTGAACCTAACGTATTTCCAGCCTATAACATCTTATTGTGATAAATCTTGACTTCAAGGTTCTTTACTTATTGCTTAAGGGTAGACATTGAGCTAAATATCTTATAATTTTATTCATTGACCTGAATTTGTTGTTTTTTGTTTTGTTTTGGTTTTGGTTTTTGGTTTTTGGTTTTTGGTTTTTTGAGACAGGATCTCACTATGTAGTTGAGACTGACCTAGAACTCACTGTGTAGCCCAGGCTGGACTTGAACTCACAGTGATCCTCCTGCCTCAGCCTCCCGAGTGCTAGGATTGATTACAGGTGTGTGCCACCAGGCCCGGCCCTGAATTCATTGTTTACATTTATTATATTTTGGTTATCACCATTTACATTATTCTTCCACTGGTAAATTGGTGATCTTAAATTACATCCAAAAATATTGATGCTGTTTTAGATTTTTTTAATTCATTGTCTTAAAATTTTTCATTAATTCTCAGGTTTTTATTTTCCTTAGGAGACCTACATCTTGTAAATGATGGTTTTTTTTGTTTTTGTTTTTGTTTTTGTTTTTTTTTGGTACCAGGGATTGAACTCGGGTCCTTGCACTTGCAAGGCAGGCCCCCGAACCGCTGAGCTAAATCCCCGGCCCATAAATGATGTTTTTTAAAGATTTTTTTTTCTTAAATTCTTGGCATCAAACTTACTTCTAGTATTGGTAAATAAAAGCTGCTCAAAAAGCTTTCAAATTCAGATGGTGAGTATTGCATAGCACTTATTTCTTGCTTTTCTGAACTCCCTAAGCCTTCCTCAGTTGCTTTACTAACACACCGTGCCCAGTGTCTTCCAGAAGCAATGTTTATTTATTTGCCACCACTAACCTCTTACTTAGATACTGCATGTGCTTTTCTGGTGACTGTCGTTACAGCTTTTGCTGCTATTGACTGATTTGGGCTCCTGGTTAATTTTCATTTGTGAATATAAAGATGAGTGTCTCCCACAAAATGAATTTTACCTTTTTTCCCTCTCTTTTATCTGCTTTAGGTAGCTTTTAAGTCTGTATAAGCTGAGTTTGCAGAGAAAGAAATTAAAGTTTCTTTTCTTCATTGTCACCTAATTAAATTCATCTTAGTGGCTGAGGTGGGGATCTGAACAGCTGTCATTTGCATTTAGTGGGAGCAAAGCTTCCATAGGTGTTGGCCAAGATTGGTGTTTATCTGAAGCTCGTGTTTGTCTCCTCGTAGGTAATTGATATTCACTTTCAGGCGTGAAGGAAAGATTCTCTCATTTTATAATTCCAAATTTCTATGCTACAAGAATTGTTTTCCCCAGATTTTAAATATAATACATATATAGTGGAAAATCTGAAAACTGCAATATATAAGGGTTAAATCTCCAAATTATCTGTCCCCCTTCCCTTTTACTTCCCTTTGAGGGATTTTGTAAATGTTGTTAAATTAGTCCTTCATTCATTTGAGTTTTTCAAGACTAGATTGACCAGTGATAATGTTTGAGAAAGAAAAACACGAGTGGGTAGTTCACATTCATGATGGATTCAGACACAGTCGTATGTGGTGTGTGAATGTCTCCCTGGGGCTGTTCTGGTGCTGATGCTCCAAAGAGGTGGATCTTCTTGGTTCTGCTGTTTAAAGGTGGGTGGCCAAGGCTGGGCCAGTCAGGACACCCCAGTGAGTGCTGCAATTGCTGTGGAGCCCCGTGAGAAGGAGAAGATAGCTAAGTGTCCTTTGGTGTCTCCTGAGTAGAGCATCCAGAGTACAAACATGATACCAGCTTCTTCCAGTGTTCTGTCTGTGAACAGTGAAGTTGATTCCTTTTTAGTGGTTCCTGTCTGGTTTTGAACTAGGCTAGGCTGACCATAACATTGACTAGGGACTGGCATCATCTCCAGAAAATGAGGACATGAGGGACATAAGGCCACCCCATATCCCTTCCACCACTGCCCTGGTCTATCGAGGAAGCCCTCAAGGATGAAGTGCCCATAGCAAGTAGTACCAGTGCACTAAGTGTATACAGTAGCCTAAAGCAGGTATCCTAAGCAGGTTCCTGTCTGGTCTGGGCGGCATTTAATTTTATAATCCGTGGACACCTCCCAGTAGCAAGTGGTTCCTTTTGTTCAGAGTTCAGTGGCCCTCAGCTGTAGATATTTGCACATCTAGGGGACGTTTGCAATGTCAAGGAACATTTTGGGTTGTTAGAACTGAAAAAAAGGATGTTCCTGGCATCCAGTGGGTAGAAGTCAGGAATTCTGCTCATTATCCTGCAATGTACAGGACACTCCCCACCACTGGGATCTGGCTTTATCAAGGCATAGGAAACCCTGAACCAGTCTTATTTTATCAAGCTATCATCACCTTTAGATGTTTAATCATTGTTTTCATTAATCACTTCTTCCTTCCCAGCAGTGATGCTTAGCTTCAAGATGCATCCTTAGAAATGAATCTCAGAGGATGCAGACAGTGAGTCATGTGGACAGAACAAAATTAATAAAGTACCTCAAGGCAGGTGTTTAGGAAACTCTCATGATACAGTTGCAGGACTTTTCAGTTGGGTTTACCTTCTATCCCTCAGCATTGGCGCGGCATTGTGTTCCAGCTCAAAACAGCCAGAGCAAGCTGAGCGTGAGCTGTCGGTGAATGCTGTGAGGGTAGCATTGACCACACACAGCCCAGTTGTTAGCCCTGAACTGTGATCACCAAGAACCTGAAAAACCATAAGTACATCCCTAAAACTCTATGCCATCTTCTTTCTTAGTGTGGAATGCTCCAAATGTGCAGAGAAGTTTAGCAGTGTTTTCAGATGTGCACACCTGGTGCCAAGAGCAAGTACAGCCACTGTCACTCCCTGCAGGACCCCAAGGCAAGACTCTCCTGTGCCTTCAGGGCTTCCTACTTTCCTGGGAAGGGCTCCCCAGTTTCAGGATGCTCCCTCATTTGCTCAGAGATTGAAGAAACAAAAAAGCAGTAAAAGGGAGCCAAAACATACAAAGTACTTGGAGCGATGCAACCATTATCAGAGGTTTCAAAGAGGAGTTAAGGAGCTATCACCCCCTGACCGCAGTCACCCCTTCTCAGGCCCCACTTGGCCCACATGTAATACTCTGGTCTCCAAGGTGCTCGCCTGCACCCTTTGACCTCAGGCAGAGGCCTTCTGAGAGACACAGCCAGCATCCTCTATTACCCTGAGGAAGTGCCTGTCCCGGATTAACCCTGAGCTGGGCTACTTCTCAGTAACGTGAGTAAAAATGCTTTTCTAAAAGTGCTGAGGAGCCCAGCAGATAGTGTGAGTGCTGGCCAGTAGCTTCTAGATAGTTGTGATGTAGGTTGGCATTTTGAACGATGCACCGCAGTAATGACCACAACCAGAGTCCAATGTAGAGCTCATTCAGAAACCCCCAAGGGGCCACGTTCTAAGGTCTGGTGGAGGTGAGGGCTGGCTGTGGTGGGCACTGGGGAGACTCCACCCACACTGAGTCATCATGTCCCAGGACTGTCTCGTGTCAGGTTCCTGCTGACAACTCGAAGGGCTAGCCCACTGCAGTTCCACAGCCCATGGTCCAGAATCCTTGAGCTACACAGGCACTGGAACTCCGAATGTTTGGAGTGCAGAAAGGTACTACAAGTGTGCGCCATTTCTTACAAAACCCTTGTAGGGAGGCCTCAGCCCCCATCTGCTCCCAACGTTAATATCTCTGCAGCAGACTGGATTGACATATTGAGAAACAGGACTATAAGTGGGTTGGTCAGTCAGGCCTGCCACCTCCTAAATGGTTTATAGAAACTTCTTGCTCTGTAAAGTGCTGCTTGGATTTAGGAGCTATGGGTAAGTGGACCTGCATTCTACCACTAACTTGGTTTTCACCCAGGGCGGATAGTTAAAACCTCTGCCTATGGGCTAAAGAATAGCTCACTTTCTTGACATTAGAGCTAAATGGTTTCACACTGGAACTCCAGAGCAGTTGACTGGATTCTTGCTGGTCTATCCTGCTTTTAATGTAAGCACTGCCCAGAGCCCTGAAAGGAAAGCTCCCTCCAGAAGGGAAGTGAATTCTCCGCACAGAGCAGAGAGGTTGCAGAAGCTTGGGGTCCCCAGTAATTGGCCTGTGGGTAACGTATCGCATGCCTTCTTTGTGTCCGTGTTCTATGGCAGCATGCTTCTGCCCGCAGGGGACCCCTCCCTGCATCGGTGATAACAGCCTTTTGACGTCTTCCAGGCAGCATGTGTTCTCCCACCCTTTGCCTGCAGAAGTTACAGGATTGGCATTGATCGTACTTAAACTTCCCAACCTAATTGGCCTTCCCCACCTACTCTGAGATGCCAAGAAGCGAGCAGCTGTTCCGTCTAATGACTAACACTGTGATGCCACTTCTGTCCCCTGCCTAATGCCTGCTTTGCCGCTTGCTTTGCACCACCTTAAGTCAGCTGCTTATGACGTCCCCCTGTGGGGTGAGGGGGATGAGGATGCGGGCCATGCCATGTGGCCCATGCATGATTGAGACACACCCTCCCATGCATGGATGCTAACACGGGCATTCCTTCGGCTCTGTCAGTCCGCACGAAACAGCTGCACCCTGCTGACTGAGGTCCTGCTGACACATCCTGGAGCCCCGGCCCACACCCCGTGACCAGCAGGTGATGTGCCTGTGTCCCGCTAACTGCCATGGCCCTGCTGCTTCAGGCTGTCCACAGTGCGTTCATGATGGCTCAGGCCCGAGAGAGCCATGAGGAGCTTTGCATTCCTGTGTGCATCCTGGCTGCTACTCTTAGCAACAGTGTCCCAGGCACAGACTTTAGTATTGGTTGTGATACTTCCCTGAATGTGCTTGTTGAGGTAAGAGAACTCTGTTTCTGCTCTTGCTTTGTTTTGTTTTAACCATGTGTCTCTTCTGCCTTAAGAAGACTGCCTGTCAGGCCCAACTCCCCCCATAGGGTCTTTGTCCTCCCCGATCCCAGTCTAAGCAGAAGGTGAAAGGCGAGCCAGTCATGTGGCTGCAATCCACATGGGAGGCTGAGGCCGAAAGACTGCACGTTCAGGGCCAGCTTAGGCAACTGAGCAAGACTTTGCCTGAAAATTGAAATAAGGCCTGGAGATATAGCTTAATGGTAGAGCTCTTGCCTAGCACGGGTGAGATCCTGGATTCCATCTTAAGCATTGCCAAAATAATTTTTTTTAAAGAAGGAAAGGAAAAGCAAACTGAAAGGCGAAATCCATTCAAATAGTCTTTCAGAATAAATGGACCAAATTTGTTATTCTTTTCCCCCCTATTAGCTCTACTCTGTAACAGGATAGTTTCTCCAAGTTCCTCTTGGGGGAACGCAATTAAAAATAAAATGTTCTATACAGCCTCTTCATAATAGTTCTGTACCACCTAAGCAGGGGAGCCGTGAGTGTCATTCTGCTTCTGTCCAAAGTCTAACAGCAAGAGCTGTGCCATGAGAGGGGGGTTCAGAGCAAGTCACAGAAATGCGCACAAGGGGATTTGGATGCTGGGTGAGTATGAAGGCTCCAGGACGGAGCATGCAGATCCATCTGGGCAAAAGGAGTCACAGCCTGCCATCCTTCCTGGTGAGATAAGAGGCACTCTGGCAACTAATGTCACACTGTCCCAGGGGAGTGCTGCACCAGGGACAGGTCCCAGGAGGTCCCTCACACGGAGCTGACACCCATGCTGTAGTGTGTATAACATGCAGACCTCTCATGAGCCCAGTGTGCTGACCCCTCTGCATGGGATGTAAAGGCTCACGAGGTAGCTCCAGAGGTTGCACCCATAGGAAGAAGGATGGTGGCCGTTCTGTGGTGACTTCTCTTCCACTGTGCCTGGCACCCCCACAACAGCAACTGCTGGCCTCTTTAGATGTTCCAGAGTTTGCGGGGAGAAATCACAACTTTGCTGGATAAATTCCTTTGTTCAACTTGACACAGAACCTCAGAGAACAGCAGCTTCATTCCTGGTTCTCCTAAGTTGAATTATGAGGCAGGAAAAGGAGAAGACCTCCAGTCAGGCCAAGCATCCTAAATCTCCATTAGAAGTTTTGCACTTGACTCTTAACCTGTCGCCATCGTGCTTGTTCTCCGGGTGTCCCCAACAAGGGGACAGCCTCCCAGAGGCTGACCTCAGCTCGAGACCAAGGTAGAGGCTTCCTTTGGCACCCCTCCCCCTCCTGAGAGTTCTGTTGCTTTGCATGTTGGATAAGATTATAGATTATAGGCTGTAAGTTATCCCCTGTCACTGAGTGCTGGGAGTGTCCAGGCCTTGACCTGGCTTTCCTGTCCTTTAACATCTAGGACAAAATGTACCACCTCAGCAGCTTTAACCCCTTAGTGCACATGGCATAGAACCACCCCGGCTGCACTAGCAGGGAGACGAAATTCACTCAGCCGACAGGGTCGTGACCAATTCTGTGCACTGTCCAGCCTCTGTCCCGTCTGGTCACCCAAGTTCAGCCCTTGAAAGAATCTCACAGTCATGGGGAAACTAACCTAGTTCGTTAGAAGAGCAAGCATGTTCCCACACTAAAAGTCCACTGGGGTTCTTTCTCCCCTCTTAACCCAGTAGTAGACCTTTCGTTTAACCTTTCGCTGTTTTCCTCAGCAGCCAGTGTAGCAATGTGTGAACCATAGCTTGGAGCAGTGTGTCGGCTTCCATAGGCTTTTCTCTGAAGAGTCCTCTGTGTGTGACATGGGCCACTGGTGTTTGCTGCATATCGACAAGGGAGTCCAGCTATGGCTGCTGTCTACACAGTCCACGCAGTGGGGATGGCATTACCTGATACTTCCTCCCACCCCAAACAACCAGGGCCGCCAGAGTGTGGTCAGGTGGCATTTGCACCATGGCTTTTCCTTGTCTCTACTTCTTTGAGTAACTGAATGTGACAAGGCTGGAATAGCTTACTATTCTTAGAAGAATCTAATTCAAGCCTTCAGAAACAATCCGGGTGATGAGGGAATATTTAGGAACACTGTATTTAAACTCCATGCAAAGGTGGATGATTGCAGTCCAGCTGTCATTACTTTTTGTCAGTGGCATACAGAGAATCGGCCTTCACTCGGTCGTCAGGGCCACGCAGTGTCCGCTGTGTCTCACTGCCGGCCCGGCTGGGTCAGAGTTTGAGACTCATAGCCTCGCAACATAGCTGCTTTGCCAGAAGTGTTTGTTTACTGTTAAGCAATCAAGACATTATTCTTTGCGTTAGCAACAATAATTCCCCTTAACATGGGTATGTGGGGGATGGTGACAAGACTAGGGCCCCATCTCCCTTCCTGAGTTCCCTCAGAACCACAGGGACAAGTTTAGAGATTCGGTAGGATCAGCTGATGGATGGGCCGGCTGGTACACATGCGTTTTTTTCGTCCAGTGACATTTGTTGAGCACCTGCTGTGTTGGAGGCACAGTTGGCTGCTGACAGTACTGCAGGGTGTAGTATAAACCCAGCCCAGGATTCCTGCTCTTGGGAAATTTGCATCTAGTGAGAAATACAGACCCAAATCAAGTAACTGCACTAGGGATGGCAGGAATATGTGCTGGGATGGTTTCCATGAAGAAAGGACACAGATATCATGAGAGCCCCTAGCGGGCAGCTGCCTTGTCCTGGAGATTGGGCAGCATTTTTCTGAGGAAGTGACATTAAACTGGCTTGAAGCTAAGGAGGCAGGAAGGAGCCTGAGTTTCCTGTGTCTGTTGTAACAAAGGACCACAAACTTCGTGCCGTAAATCAGTATTCACTTTGCCACCGTTTTGCAGGGCAGAAGTGAGGGAGCTGAAGTAAAGGGCTAGGCTCCTGAAAGTGCCTTCGTGCCTCTTCTAGTTTCTAGAGCTCCTTTCTTTGCAAGCCGTAGGCCCTGGCCTCTCCCGTTCCTAAAACTAGCATACAGCATCTTGCTTCCGTGCTTGGTGAGCCGCCTCTGCATCGAATCTTGCTGTGCCTCTGTCTTCTCAGAACCCACACGGTGGCACTTAGGGTCCACCTGGATAATCCAGGATAATCTCCAGGTGTCCAGATCCTTAACTGAACTCCACGGGAGGGAACATTCCCAGGCTCCGGGGATCAGGCTCAGGAGACCTTTGCTGCTTCTGTTCCAGTCCCCCGCCATGCCTGGAGACTCTGGGCCAGGCCAGCAGCTGGAGTCGAGAATGGCCAGAAAGTCTGACACAGACTTGAAGAAGTAGTTATGGAAATGTTTTGAGGAGGGCTAGACCTCAGTCAGATTTGGTTTCCATAGGTGGCCCTCAGCTGAGTGTAGACAGATGGGACACTAAGTACTGGGTTAGAGGCTTCTACAGCGCCCCAGGGAAATGAGTGGCACCTAGACTGGAGTGATTGGTGCGAGGTGGTAAAGGGATTTTTCTCGTTTTTCTGTACCCCAAGCCTGGGCCCTCATGGTGGACAGCAGGAGCAGGATGTTTTCGTTCTGAGGCCTGGTGCCTGTTTGTTTGGAAGGTTTCTCTGGGTGTCTTTGTCCAAGAAGCTACTATCTGTGACTAGAAGTAGCCTAACCATGACATAACCTCCATGGTTACACTGAAGATAACCAAAGCCCAAATGGCGGGGGGAGTTTTTGAGAAGAAAATAGCACAGTGATTGCCATTGACACTCCCGTAAGGTCTGACTTCACAGCAACTCAGTGTTGACCTCCTGTGAAAGCACCAAGGACGCATTCAGAAAGCAGTGAGCCGGCCTGAGGAAATGGTAGTGCTAGACCAGGTCCCCAGCGGATACCCACCGTGGGTGACTGGAGTGCGCGCAGGGCAGGTGTCAGGTGGGGGCAGCATCCTGGCAGCTGTGCGCACCGCTGCTCCTGATTGCACGTGCAGGCTTGGTGGAGGGACTTGCTGGCTCGAGGGGGGCAGTAGCGCTCGGGGCTAGCGTGCTTCTGGCCCTGGCTGAGGTCCTGCCTTGGAATAATTGACCTCTTCTATCTTTGACCAGACATGTGACCGAATCAAACAGTCCGCCAGTGGGACTAAGCGTCGTGTGTTCATCATCGAGACCATGGGGGGCTACTGCGGATACCTAGCCAACATGGGGGGGCTCGCGGCTGGAGCCGACGCCGCCTACATTTTTGAGGAGCCATTTGACATCAGAGATCTGCAGGTATGTCACAGGGGCAGGCGCTGTGATGCTGCACACTTCAGGATCTGTTCAGTGCTGTTAAATGAATGCTCATATTTGTATTTGTTTGTTTTTAAGCGATGGAGATGGTATTGCAGAATATCCCACATCACCTGCCCTTCAGTTAGCTCATTTAGTTCAAACACTTTCACTTTGGTACTAGGAGCACTTCGGTGCAGGACAGTGAGTAGTGGATGAGGGCCCTTTTATTCTTGTGCATGAAAAACACAGGCTTATGCTCTTTTAGTCTGTAACTAAATGATTTCATCTATTACATTTTTTGAGGAGTTTTTTTTTGTATGTTTTCTTATATGTGTCAAAAGGCATTCAAAGATGATATTACTTGTTCAATATGTTAATTACTTGTTTAATACTTTAAGCAGCTTCTCTTAGGCCTCAAGATATGGTCAGATTCCCAGTGTCCCCTTATACCTGACGGGGGGATAGATTTGTGGGGTTGGAGGGAAATACCCTGGCTGGAGCTCTGGCACCCGCCCACAGGAAGCAGCCTAGAGCCTTGCGCAGTGCCGAGTTCAGCTGGGAAGATGAGGTGCCCACCGCTAGGGTGGACAGAGCTGTCTGGGACAGGACAGGACAGTGGCTTCACTCTCGTTAGGGGATGGCACACAGGCCACCAATAAGGAATGAGGCAGGAACCAAACTTAATGCTCTTTTCCTGGTTTATGCTGTTTTCTTTTTTAATATTTTAAAATTAACAAATTTGGTTTTGAGAGCAGTTTTAGGTTTATGGTAAAATAGTGCAGAAGGTACATGTAGAGATTTCCTTTATTCTATATATACCTATGCTATATCTACCACAGTGGGACACAACTGTAGATGACCCTTCACTGACAAGGCACTGCCCGAGTCTGTGCTTTCTGTGAGGACCCTCTCTTCCATTCCCATGGCCTCTGTTTCAGATGAAAACCTGACTCAGTCGTCATGGGCTTCCAGCCTCAGGTTCTCCCAGGCCTAGACCTGGTCTGGAGTCCAGGGCCTGGTGGGAGGCACGACCCCAGTTGCAGGTGGTCACCGGTTAGGTGAGGAGGAGACAGCAGGAGGCTCACAGGGCCGGCGTCTGCTCAGATCCTGTAACCTTGACAAGGTGCTAAACTCCGTGGAGGGCTCAGCCTGGGAGGTGATACAAATCATTCCACTCTTTATGGATGTTATGATGATACCTTTGAACTAAATCAAGTAAAGAGATGGTTTGGTGTTTTTGTTTAGTTTTGCTTTTGCTTTTGCTTTCTTTGCTTTTTGGTACTGAGATTGCACCCAGGGACTACTGAGCTACATCCTCAGCCACTCCCCGCCTTTTATGAGACAGGACCTCACTAAGCCACTAAATTCCCCAGGTTGGGCTTGGACTTGTAATCCTCCTGCTTCAGCTCCCAGAATCCTGAGATTATAGACAGGCACAGCCCTGCATGGCTCAGTATTGTTTAATGGCATGTCTATATGCCTGTGACGTGGATGGACATTAAAACCATGAATTTATTGTCAGTGCTGAATTTTTTATTCTTCAAAAGCCTATCTGATGACAGTGACAAACTAGTACCTACCATAGCTCTTGGCCCATGGTAGATGCTTAAGAAAGTTACTTATGACTAAGATATGATTATACTTGAAAGCTCTCATTTTTTTTTCATTGAGTTTATTGGTACATTTTAGGTATACAGTACAGTTACATTTATCATTGGACTCTTGTACCTTCACATGACAGGTCTTGGTTCTCAATTTTTCCCCTTGTCCCTGCCCTCCCTTTACCCCCTCTACCCTCCCGTTTACAAACACTTTATTTCCATTTTTTCCTTTTCTCATATTTTTTCTTTTCCCTTTTTTCCTTTCTCCTACCCTTCCCACTTCCCGTACACCTTTAAAGCTCTCAGTTTTTAGGATGAGTCACTGGGAAATTAACTTTTTGTGATCTTTACATATTAAGATGTTAATGCACATTGTTCTTTCAAGACATTTCTTTCCCTTAATAGAATTTATGTATGGATGGATGAGTCTTCACATTCTTTTCTTGGTCAGAAACCATTCATAAGGATTCTATGTAGTCAGGCAATAGATAATGATTTTCTTTTGAGAGTTCTGAGAACAGTGTCATGAAAATGAGAAGGAGCAACAGATAAGTGTAAAAGCATTAGGCAAATATATAGGATAAAATAAACATTTAAAGAGGGAAACCTGTTTGTTTTTTAAAACACTCCCTGTGGAAACTATAAATTCCACTCACTAAATATGCCCAATAATGTAGGCCCGTGTATGAGTCAGCTTTCTGGTTGCTGGGACACAGTACTCAACACAATTCAGAAGAGGTTGAATTTAGCTCAGTTTCAAGGGGTTCAGTCCATGGTCAGTTGGCCAAGGCAGGAACAGCATGGGAGAAGGGTGTGGTGAGGCAAAGCCGCTTAGTTCATGGCAGCTGATAAGCAGAGCAGGGGAACAGCAGTTATCAGAGAGGTAGGAGCCCAGGTACCACACAGAGACCCTATTTAGAGGCACCCAGAAGTGTGCTCCACCAATCCCAAGACCATCAAGTTGATATAGTCAGTAAGCTGACATAATCCAGCTTAACCCACACCTACTTCTATCACACATTATATTATCTTGATTTAGTATCGTTAGCCTTTGTGTTTACCATTACCTGATGCAGTCTTGGCTTTTGCAGTCTCCTGCAAAGAAGTAGTACGAGCTTCTGTCTGATCTCTTACTTGCTGCTACATTCCGTCATTCACCTTATAGTACTGGCACTCAGTAGATGCCTAGTAAGCATTGTCTGACGAACAAAATAATTTTTTTTTAGTCCAATGTGGAGCACCTGACAGAGAAAATGAAGACCACCATCCAACGAGGTCTTGTGCTCAGGTAATGAAAATATACTTGTAATCTTATTTCATTTTAGACCCAGGTTCTAAGAATCTGTCCCATGCTCTGAAATATTAGGCATCTGGGTCCTTTTACCAATGATTCTCACTATAAAAGTACATGTTTACATTAAATAAAAGGTGATTTTTAAGATTTATTTTTGCTTTGTAATTAGTTGTTTTTGTTTTATTTTTCTCAGTATTTCCCCCAATTGTTTCTTTAACTAAGCCACGGAGCTTTATGAAAAAAGGAGCGTACACCTACAGTCAGGGTAGGGGCAGAGGATTAAGATGACTGAGTTGACAGGTGGCCAAGCAGCCCCGGCCATCTGCAGACTGACAGGAGTGAAACACCACCCCAGAAAACCCCACTCCCTAGGGCTTGGTGAGTGAACGCAAATGCTTTGCACTCTTTTCAGAAATGAGAGCTGTAGTGAGAATTACACCACCGACTTCATTTACCAGCTTTATTCAGAAGAAGGAAAGGGGGTATTTGACTGCAGGAAGAACGTGCTGGGCCACATGCAGCAGGTAGGGTGACATCCCAGGGTCCTTGTAGCCCTCATGAGTCCACCAAGCAGAACACAGGGCACTCACTACTCATGTGACCCTTTTAAGTAAATTCCATCAGGATTTAAAAACAACATCTAGTGTTTACGACATATGAAATACCATCAGCTGTAGGGTTCTTTCTCTCGTGATAGTTGGGGTATATGGGGATTTTAAGGAAAAAATACAAACTTTCCTATAAATAGTGACACCAGTTCACTGGAAATTCTTATCCAAATTATTTTGTTAAATTAAATATTGGGATTTATTGTCTAAAATGGTGTATCAGTTCAGCGATGTTTGAGATTTACACAAAATCAAAATGACTTGGAAAGAATTGGATGTGCACTCTCATTTGGATTTATAAGTGTGCTCCATGTGACAGCGGAGCTGGGCTTGGGGGATGTGGTCCTGGGTCCCCGAACTTAGGGGTTTCTTTCCATCGTTGTCTCCTCTTCTTTGTGTTTTAGAAAAAATTTTAAATGGGGCCCATAAAACTTGGAAGTGTTCATGAATTCATAGTACTATAGAAAGAAATAGTAGGCAATGCATACATTTGTGAAATGAGTCCAGAGTACATCAGATTCTTAAAGGAAATTATGATCCCTCCCAACCCAAAAATAAGTTTACAAGGCTCTGACAGAAAATTCTGAAATAGTGAGAACTGTTAGATGTTTGTCCACTTGACAGAAATCCTCATCGGATGTGGCCAGAGCATTACGATGCTGAGTAAAGGCCGCAAGAATCAGATTTTTGCTTTTGTTTGTTTTACCCAACTGTACATCAAAAAGAGCAACCTATATTTACAAGTTTGCTTCCATTAAAAATATGTGAATATTATTATTAACTTACAAAAACGTTCATTCGTTTTTAAAAATAAGCAGAGAAGTATTGTTGTGTGACTAATATTTCACATCACTGACCCACCAACAGGGTGGAGCGCCTTCTCCTTTTGATAGAAACTTTGGGACCAAGATCTCTGCCCGAGCCATGGAGTGGATCACCGCCAAACTGAAGGGATCCCAGGGCAAAGGTATGTCACAGGGAGGCTGGTCCTCACTGCGAGGCGGAACGTTGTATGAATTGGGGAGCTTTTCCTTTTCAGTCATAACAGTGTTTGTCTCTCAGTATTGCTATTTATAACTTTCAGAGTTATAAACACAAATATGACCTACGATTGGATTTTTAAATTACAGTAAATAGACGTTGCTATTAATGCCCTTCACAAATGCTTTCCTATCTTCACCCACACATATCCACCATTCATTCTTGCCACTCCCTGAAGCAGTTCTCCAAGTTCTCTTTCAAATACCTCCAGTCAGCTGCCTCGACAGCCTCATGAGTTACCCTTTCACGGCCATTGCGACTTGGGAGAAGAGCCTGAAGTTGCATGATGCCAGCTCCGTATTTTGAGCATACCTCATCAAGAAACTCACAAAAGAACACTTCTAGAACTGCTTCAGAAAGTAGTGAGACAGCGGGATGTGTTTGAATTGAGGGAGGATACACGGTCGGTGGGTAGTGGCCATGTGTCTTTTATTATAAAACTTTTAAATTTAAATACGATGTATTTTTATCACATTTCATAATTAAAATATAATGCTTTAATTGTGCTGCTAGTGATGGAAAGCATTCAAATAATTTAGTAGCATTATTATTAGCCAGAAAATTGTTCACATGGATTCTGTCAGCAAGACTGTAAAATGTAAAAAAAAAAAGACTGTAAAGTGTGACTTTTATTTCATTGGTGATCCGAACCACTCTGAACTGGGGCTTTTACTTAAGGTACTTAAGGCTTGTTCAGTGATACCTGTACAGACTTGTTTTTTTTTGTTTTTTTTTTTTTTGGTACTGGGGATCGAACTTGGGACCTTCCACTTGTGAAGCAGGTGGCGGAACCACTGAGCTAAATCTCCGGCTCACAAATGTCCTATTTCAATTACTAAGTTCCAGCAGCTTATTCTTGTACAAATGTTTTAAAATATGGCTTTTCTAATTGGATATTGTATTTTTTGTCTTCTTGAAGGTGCTTTAATTGCTACTAAATAACGTTGCTTCTTTGCTCAAACCTTAAGTGAGCTTTGAAGGTGCAAGTTGGCTGTACATCATAGAGAAATAATAAGTGAGAGATATTGGGCATTCAGTAACAATCAAGGCATATAAAATGATCCATGTTGACCATATTAAGTTATTTAAGTCAGTTTCCTGGGTTCTAGGGCTGTGGAGCACAGATTTATAAACTGTTCATGGTTATTCAACGTTTCTAGAACGGTTCTTATTCTCACAGTGGGATGATGGTCCCATAAACAAGTTTCTTGTGGTTTGTACAGATTTCTTAAAATATGAATACTTCCTGCCTTGTACATAGAAACCAAGATTTTTTAGGATGCTGTTGCACTCCTATAAGGATTTCTTTATTGTCAGTCATAGTGCTCATACTCACATGTAAGTTGTCCATGTTGCAGAAAACAGAAGCTACTGCAGAGTCCCCTTAATACTGTACAGTTAAACTGTGCCTCTTATCTGTGATGTTGAAAGCCATTGTTTTTTCACTGTACATAGACAATTGTCTCTCTTTTTTTAATAATTCAGTACTGCTTTCTCTCTTTTTTTTTTTTTTTCTGGTGGTACCAGGTATCCATTGGGACCTTGTGCTTGTGAGACAGGCAGTGGAACCACTGAGCCAAATCTGCAACCCCGACACATTGTCTCTTCCAGATGCTGCTTACATTGTAGAGATGTAGCCAAACAGTAATAAACAATGACAGTTTTAAAAAAAGAGAGGCCGGGCGTGGTGGCGCACGCCTGTAATCCCAGCACTCGGGAGGCTGAGGCAGGAGGATCGCTGTGAGTTCCAGACCAGCCTGGACTACATAGTGAGTTCCAGGTTAGTCTCAACTACATAGTGAGACCCTGTCTCAAAAAAACCAAAATAAATAAATAAATAAATGAGACTGAACTTCATAGGTGAAGAGGGAAATGACAAATTCTTACACAAATTTACTTAACATTCTTATCTCTGAATTGTCCAAGTATTTCTCCGTTTTTCTATTGTTTGCTGATGTTTATATTATTTTATGAAATGTTCACATTAGCTTGTATTTTGTTTGCCTTTCATATTCCGAGTATCTTGCCAGACTTCGTGCAGGTATCCTCACCATCTGGGGCACACCCTGTAACAAAGTTCTCCAAATCTCACTGTCATCGGCCCACACTTGGCTTCGTGCTTTCAGTTTTGTCTCAGAACTACTCTTACAGTTTTAATCTACTTGATGAGAAGTTTAGACTCTAATTTTATACTATGTGAATAATAGATTATTTTGGTATAACGTCCATCACAGGGTATCTGTTAACCTAAAATCTGTTTCTGGGTCATGCGGCTCTTTGCCAGTTTAATGAACAATTACTGGCACCTCTCTTCTGGCCCTTCTGCCAGCGTCTGGCTATCCGCGGCCACTTGCACCATCACAGAAACACACCAGACTGTCAAGGGTTGACTAAGTTCCGGTTTTGTTTTTGTTTTGTAGGGGAGGGAGATGTTTGGATTTCATCAATAACCCACTTAAGAAAAGAACTGACGTTCTTGTAATACTGAATGTTTTCCTTAATGTTTTTGGGGGTGGTGGGGGATGTGGCCATATTCGAGACTGAACCCAAGGTCCCATGCATGCCAGACCCTCTACCACTGAGCCTCACCACTGGCCCCTTCAAAGTTTTTTGGTTTGTGTTTTAATTGAGATAGGATTCCTGTAAATTGCTCAGGCTGGCCTCAAACTGGAAATCCTCTTGCCTCAGGCCTAGGTGTGCATCACCACCCTGCCTAGCTAATACTGAACTTTCTCATTAATGACCACTGTATCTTATTCTTTTATAGAACCTTTTGTTCTTTTATCAAAGCATTGTCATAAAAACTTTATATATGTTTTGGTAAGTTTACACCTTGGTTTTTGATTTTTAAGTATATTATTATAAATGGCACTTCATATTTTATTGGTATACAGAAATACGAAAAGAACTACCTTTTGCAGCCCCTTCTCTAGATGCTATTAAAACTCATTTTTCCACGTACACCCGTACCGTCTGTACGCAGGCTTTGTGTCCTTTCCTCGGGCACCACTCAGTCCCCCCATTAAACCTGGAATAGATAGTAAGTTCCTGTGCAGTTCTCCATCCTGATGGGAACAAGAATGCTTTCAGTGTTTCATGACGAACGGTTTTACTAACTGAAGCCCGTCTGTTCCTCAGTGGTCTCTGATACATGTCATTTGCTAAGATTTTTTTTGTTCCAATCTTTAAAGGACAGAGCATTTTATAAGCTTTTTCATTCGCTGCTGGATTCAATTTGTAGCTCTTTGAGTGCAGACTATGAACGTGCACCGGCAACTTCCCCTGCAGTGCTCGCCTTGGCAGGCATCGCAGTGAACTTCTGGAGAGGGAGGCTCCCTCTAAAGGTTTATACAAGATGGGAGTTTTGCATTTTTAATTTGGTAGGAACTCTCTATGCTGAACACCTCTCGTTTTCTTTGTAGGAAAATAGGACTGCTAAATGAGTGACTATTTATAGAACAATTCATGTTTTTTCTTAAATCACTTTTGTAAGTTACATTCTCTAGGAAAACTTTCAGTTCATTTAAATTTCAAGAAATGTGGCGAGACATTTTCATAATCTCTTCTTTTTAATGCCTGCAACATTCCCTAGCCCCATTCACTCATTTCAGCTATTTATGTCAGTATTATTTTCAGTCTCCTTTAGGTTTGTTTGTTTGTTTGAGACAGGGTCTCACTATGTAGTTGAGACTGACCTGGAACTCACTATGTAGCTGTTCCAGCTGTGAGGCTGGTCTCGAACTCACAGTGATCCTCCTGCCTCAGCCTCCCAAGTACTGGGATTACAGGTGTGCACCACCATGCCTGGCTTAGGGTTCTTGATAAATCATGCCAGGTGCATGTTTTTATTTGGGCAAACCTGCATTTCTCGTTGTTGTTTTTTTGTTTGGGTTGGTTTGTTTGTGTCTTTAATACCAGGGATTAAACTTGGTACCTTGCACTTGCAAGGCAGGCACGGTGCCACTGAGCTAAATCCTCAGCCCCAAACCTACATTTCTAACATCTGGCTTACAAAAACAATAGATTATAAAAATGGTGATATAAATACTTCCAAAGAGCTAACCTAATCTTTCCTTCTGCATCAGTCTCACATATTTCTACATTTTAGATTTTCCCGATGTAACGAATGTGTATTTATTAACCTTCTTTATGTGCATTCATGACTGAAATCTTTCTGCAATTTAAGCCTATTTTCCTATTCTAGTAATTAGTGAAATAGTCACTCACCAGCATTGCTAAAAGCAAAATAAAAAAGCTCCTTTCCAGACTTCTGTCCGGGGTGACTGTTGTACCTGGTTAAGTGGCATAAACAGTCCCTCCTCTCAGTGTGTGTGAAATACGGGAGGCTCTATTACAACCTGGACCTTTCTTTTCTCCTGTCTTGAAAGGCTACAAGAGTGCCCCAGGCCAGGGATTTAGCTCAGTGGCACTGTGCATGCCTGGCAAACACAAGGTCCCTTTTGAGTTTGATTCCCAGTACTGGAAAAACAAAAAGAGGAAGAGTACCCCAGAAGAGACAGCTCCAACACAGCTGCAGAGGGCAAGCCCGTGCTAAGACAGCGCTCTTGTCAAATGGGATCCACACCACACGAGGATTCCCAAGCCTGCTTGTGAAAACTGGGAATCCCCTGGCTACCACCTCACGGTGGTTCAGAGGAATTTGAATTCTTACCTTGCTATGTGATTTTGCTCCCTGGAGTTGTTAGCATGCTTTTCTTTTCCTCTTACCATTCCTTCCTTCATAAACCATTTTGTTTGTCTATCCAATATGATTAGTAGTTCTTAGATTTTTCTTTTTAACTTTACAGGAAAAAAATTTATTACTGATGATTCCATTTGTCTGCTGGGAATACGCAAAAGAAACTTGCTTTTTCAACCTGTAACAGAGCTGAAGAAGGAAACAGATTTTGAGTAAGTCAGTGAAATGCTGTATGTCTAAATCTCACTGCTGTTAGAAGGGGTTACAGGAGTCCTGAGGACGGAGGAACACCACAGCCTAATTGATTATAAATAACTCACTCGGGTATTTTAAGGAAGGCATTGGTTTTTTGAGGATAATTTTTTTAAAAAACAAGAGTTTTAAGCTACCATGACGACACACTCCTGTGATCTCCGCGCTCTAGGAGGCTGAGATAGGAAGGATTACAAATTCAAGCCCAAACTGGGAAACTTGGCACAATTCTGTCTCACAAATTTGAAAACGGAGCTCAGTGGTATAAAGGCCCAGGGTTCAATCCCCAGTAACACACATACACTTTTAGAAATAAAGCAGAATTTTGAGAAGTGCAAAAATAGTGATTTCCTGACAGTTGTTTTATTATGCAAAATCTGTTCAGGTGGCCCACAAACCCCATCGTTTCTGGCCCCACAATACACCAGTGGCCACAGGAGCACAGCTCAGTGTTACATGGGGCACTCGTGGGTACTTAAAGCTAGCTGTCTCCTCTCCCTCCACAGGCACAGAATCCCTAAGGAACAGTGGTGGCTGAAACTCCGGCCACTCATGAAGATCCTGGCCAAGTACAAAGCAAGCTACGACGTGTCTGACTCCGGCCAGCTGGAGCCCGTGCACCCGCGTGGCACTCAGGGGGAGCTTGCGGACATCTGAACGCCACATGCCACCACCGACATGCAGACTCCCATGGCTAGGGCGACCTGGGACTCACCGGGACCATCCTTTGTAACATTTATTTATCAGCACTTCATGCGAGCATTACTGACCGTAACACCTATCAGAAGGCATAGTCGCCAGTGTCATTCCTCTGCCCCACACAGACCCCAGGACGTGAGGCCGCCCTCACACACTTGCTCCAGTGAGTTCTTTTCTGTGCCTTGTACCTTGTCTCATGCTTTAAAAATTTGTGTATCTGGTGGAATTAAAGATTTGGCTAAAATTCCAATTGTACTCTTTTTTAAATATGAGCTTAAAACATCAGGGTTTGTAGGTGGCCGCTGAAGGGTGAGCAGAGATTAGCAAAATATCTATGAGGAATCACTGGACGAGGCTCAAGTGTAAAGTCATGAAAGTAGAAAACAGACAATGCTTTGACAGATAGCAACTATCACACCGAGTAAATACGGAGCTCCCTTCTGAGTCGGTGTGGAGAACAGCCCTGGGCCAGGACACCTGAACACGGGACCAGCTCTGGCAGTGACGGCCACACAGCTGGGTAAGGTCACATAACCCCAGGCACTCATGAAATAAGGCACAGATAAAAAATGAGAAACGGAGGGCCAGGGATGTGGCTCAGTGGTGCCACCACTTGCCTCACAAGCTCAAGGACCCGAGTTCCATCCCTGGTACCAAAAAAAAAGAAAAGCAACGTGAACATAAGCCCTAAGAATAAGGTATCTTACAATCTCTTCATTTCTTCCGATCCACGATGTACATTACAACTACCAAGCATTTTTTTTTTTTTTTTAAGAATGTGACATCCAACATCCA